>NW_016158123.1:21853-38230 GCF_001687245.7 Rhagoletis zephyria
GATTATCTTGGAGCGGTATTTGATTGGGTGACATGGCATGCACCCGATTAGCAGATGTAAGAGCTCCAGAAAATAGGCGAGCATCCAGGATCTCGGGCTGAGTCGCAGGATCGTGTTGATGTGCAGCTCCAATATTAGTTCCATACTCTCCCTGTATCAGCAAGTTTTTGTTTGGAGCGACAGGATTGTGCGCAGTGGGATAGCTTGTCGAAGCCGCTAGATTAGCAGCGGCGGTGAAATCAGGTCCAACGGCGAAGTTAGCCGGCACACTAGAAGCCTCAGCTATATTCGTAGTAGCTTGCGACATTGCGATTTTCAATACGAAGTTTTGTTTAAGTTGAAACGCGTAGTGAAGGCAGAGT
Organism: Rhagoletis zephyria; assembly: GCF_001687245.7. Lineage (NCBI taxonomy): Eukaryota > Metazoa > Arthropoda > Insecta > Diptera > Tephritidae > Rhagoletis > Rhagoletis zephyria. The sequence goes on from NW_016158123.1 coordinate 22,216, forward strand.
AAATTTCTTAAGATGTTAAAAAAGGTCGACAATTTTTTGCAATTCAAAAAGTATTTTATTCTTTAATTCGTTTATAACTTTTCTAATTCACTCTTTTCATAGAATTAAAAAATTTAGTCTTGTCGCTCTGCCTTCTATTCCGGTTCTGCCTCGTTCTTATCATACGGCTCCCACTTGCCAAATTGCTCCCCTTTTTCGTTTTCGTTTTACTTGACCAATCAGCATGCGCCACGTATGCTAGCTTACAAGTTAGGTGGGTGGGGCTTACTTTTGACTTACTCCAACTGTGCTGCCAGATCGTTCGTAACACAAGTCTTAAATGTCCTTTGTTTTTTTTTAATCATATAATTCTTGTTAATTTTTAAAAATGTATTGTTGCAATAGCGGCGACTCTAATAAAAAAAATATGGGTACTGTACCTGAAAGTATTATAAAATATAGTTCAGAACATTCATTTCATTATTTCATTTTTGGCCCATATTCAGCTAATGTTAATTTTAAGAAAAAGGTTGGCAACGCTATTTCGATTACATTATTTACTTAGCTTGTGTTTGGTCACCCTTACTTCGATATAAACTTTTAGATATTTATCAGCTTATACATAACTTCACATAAGAGACTTATTTTGAAATATGTGGCAACCTTGTAAAACATATTTCTCAACTGATTACTACGAGTTTAGCGAATACATTTTTGAGTTTATATAACTTTTTACTTACCATGTCATATAAAGTAAATTTTTATATTCCATCAACTGTGCTTTGTAGGACTTATTAATTATGGCAAACTTACGCTAAAATATATTTTACGAATAACGGCCGCCTATTAATCTTATTTCATGATTTGATAAGTTCAGTGAAATTTTGCAATATCGACGTCAAATAAGGTTCTTAACATTATTTTGAAAAAAAAATCTAAAAAGGGTTGCCATCTGTTTTAAGAATTTAATTAAATTTTGTTAATGGGTTAATTGAAGTGAATATTGAAAGATGGGTGGAAAATGAAAGAGGTTTAAGATAGCTCTATTTCGAAAATATTTTGAAGCGGGATGCCACCTGTGTAAAAGTTAAATTCAGTTAAGTCAATAAATGAAATGAAATAAAAGGGCTAAAAAAAGCTTGATTTATTATGAAAACAAATTTAAAGCTGGTTGCCAACTGTTTGAAAATTTAAATTCGTTTTTGTGGATGAAGTATTAAAACTTGGGTGGTAAACGAAATGCTTGGCGTGGTGAACTGCATTCTGGGTGACAAAGTTTGTAGACAAGTGCCGAGCCTGAGGTGTAGGTCGCGTTAAGCCACTAAATCGTTACTGTAGTACAAGTAATTATAGAATAGTAAATGACGTGGGAAACTACCTGGTAAAATTTAGAGAGTTCTGGTTATTCAGTTAAACTTTCCAAATATTGGCTTCTACTCATTCTCCCCCTTAACTCAACATTTTTTTTTTCGCTGTTTTCTGTGTTTAATCAGGCCTTTTAGCAGGCAATCAAATAAAATATAATTTAATGTTCAAATTCGTGTTGAATGGCGACAGCAACTTTCGCTAAAAGGAATTTCGTGTAAAGTGGAAAACTTTATAGACAGACAAAAAATATGCAAGTGCACATTTAAAGGTTGTAATTGTGTGGAAATTATTACTCGGCTTGGAAATTTTGTATGCTTACATTTGTGTTTGTGTACATACGTATGCTTATATAACACAAATACTTGCAAACGAATTTGTATTATCGATTTTCCTTTTCCCATTATTTATGCGGGTTTATCTCTTTACATTCAAATAAATATATATGTACATAATGGCTGGATATAAAAAAAGGAACAGTCCAGCGCCTTCGTCTTGGTCTGCAGGCTGCATCGGAGATACAGCCGCTAAATTTAAACGTAGAATACGTGGTATGGTTAAGAGCATATCCATATATAGTCAAAAACGAAATCACACCCTAAGAAAAAATATCGATAACAAAAGCGATAGTAGTATCGATAGAAAAAATCGATAAAAACATCGATACGAAAATTGGTGAAAATATCGATTTCAAAATCGATAACAAAATCAATAAAAATATCGATAACTAAATCGATAACAAAATCGATTACAAAATCTATCAAAAAATCGAATACAAAATCAATAAAAATATCGAATGAAAAGCAATAACAACATCGATAGCAAAATAGATAAAAATGTCGATAATAAACCCGATAAAATATCGATAACAAAAGCGATAACAATATCGATAGCAAAATCGATTAAAAATGTCGGTAACAGAACCGATCAAAATACTAATGACAAAATCGATAACAATATGGACAACAAACTCGATAACAAAATCGATAAAAAATATCGATAACAACATCGATAAAATTATCGATAACAAGATCGATAACAAAACTGATAAAAATATCGATAAAAATATCGATAACTAAATCGGTAACTAAATCGATAATAAAATCGATAGCAACGTCGATAACATAATCGATTACAAAATCCATAACAAAATCAATCAAAATATCGATAACAAAATCGATAGAAAATATGGATAACAAAATCAATAATATCGGTAAAAATTCCGATAACAAAATCAATAAAAATATCGATCAGAAAACCGACAAAATATCGATTATTTTATCGATAAGTCCCGAGAATACCAAACATTTCTAAAATCCCGAAATAGTAGTTGAGGCTCTGTGCCTCTGTCTATATCCTTTTCTCTTAAACTACCTTTATTTTAATCTTTCTTCCTCTATCGTCATCTATACTTTGGTCGGTATCCTCATCCTCATCTTTTTCTTTATACTTATTTTTGCTTTTATTTTTGTTTATCATATTCTTTATATACATATTCTCCCTCACCTTTGCCCTTATAACGGGTGATTTTTTTGAGGTTAGGATTTTCATGCATTAGTATTTGACAGATCACGTGGGATTTCAGACATGGTGTCAAAGAGAAAGATGCTCAGTATGCTTTGACATTNTTTATCATATTCTTTATATACATATTCTCCCTCACCTTTGCCCTTATATAAGTAAAGTGTTTAAATTTATCTTCGTTTTCATTTTTGCCTTTATCTTTGCGCAACTTTGTTTTTGTTTTTATTTTTGCCTTTGCCTTTATCCTTTTCTTTGTCTATGTACGTACTCACCTTTACTTTTATTCTTGGATTGGTCTTTTTCTAAGTGTTGTTTCACTTCAAAAAGTTTTCGCGTATTATGCATACAGGTTCATACATATATGTATATATGTACATACAAACATAGATTACTAAAAAATAGAAACAGATCCACATTAACTGCAATCAACATATGTATGTACATACGCTGTGACTAGGTTATAAATATTGCTCCATTTGTTTATCAAAAGCCGAAATATGTACTTACGCACACATACATACTTTTTGTCTCCTTCCCTCACTTCCAACGCATGCACGTGTTTGCAAAATGATGGCGAAGTGATTTTGTATGGAAAATCATGTATGCCCATATATTTGTATAAAATAAACATATATAGAAGATATCAACCAATACTTCCCATATACCAAACGAAAGGAAAACTCTTGAATTTTTGATTAAACAAAATGAAAACAAAATCATTCGAGCGGTTTTCGAGCATTTTGGTAATGAAAAAAATTTGCAAATTTTTCAAAAAATTTTTCTCTTAAAATGCTCAATATTTGTCGAATTTATATAAAATTTGTACACGATAATATTTCTACTGCTCCAAAGAACCTATATCCCGGAAATGAAAGTTATATCTGCCAACCATAAGTTGCTAGAGCACTTTAAAGGCTCATATTGGACCCCAAACTAAGGCAATGTTTACCGTTGGTTTAACGACAGAAATTAAATTGGTTACTTGCATAGCTATATCTGTCGATAGGTTTGGAATTTTGTCTTTGTAACGGCATACTATTCTTTGAAATCGCTTCATTAGTGCTCGTGCAATAAGCGTTTTCGTGAAGCTCTAAAAATTACAACTACAACATTTCAGCATAGCCAACATATCGTAAGGTAAAACGTATTCTACGTCAAAACAATTAAGGTTATTTTGGCGCCAGAAACTGTAAATAAAATTAATTTTGGATTAAAATAAAAGGTAAATACGTATGTTAGTATGTAGTGAAAAAATTTATTTCCGCTTATTCGAAAATACTATTTAAGTCATATCTAATTGTAGAATATATTGAATTTCTTCTTCAGTGCCTAAAAAAAAAATTGCTATTAGTTTTAGAAAAAAGCGATTATTTTAGATTTTTCGATTCGAATCTTTTGCGGAACTTGTTTGGAAGCGTTGAAAATTTTTTCGGAAATTTTCGGGATACCTGGTGTTTTATTTTGAGAAATATTCTGGGAAATTTCCGGTTGTTTTGGACCTTATTTTAAATATTTCGAGGATTTGTTCAGTGATAATCGAACTCTTTGTGTTTCAGTTTCGAGATTTGAAACGAAAGTTATCCGTGTTTGAAGTACTTTTCCAGTTTTTTCGTGTTTTATTTTTCAGGATGTGTTGGAAAATTTTCGTAATTTTTTGAAACGTCAGGGCATTTTATGGCTTCTTCGTTTTATATTTTTCGGGATCGTCTAGAAAATTTCCCGGACTTTTCGGGATTTTTCATGTTTTATTATTGGAATTATTCTGCGAAAATTTCAGAACTTTTAAAGATTTTTCATATTTAATTTTTCGGAAACTACAAGTTAATTTCCGCGATTTTTACAGAACTCTTTCGAGTTCTTCGTTTTTTATCTTTCGTGTTCTTCGGGAATTTGTTAGAAGTATTTCGGGCCTTGCGGGATTTTTTATGGGTTTTCGGGATTATTTGTGTTTTATTCCTCCGGAACGGTTTTCGTTACCTTTGGGATCTTCCGTGGCTTATTTTTTTGAAACTAGTTTCGAGATTCTCCAGTATTTTCTCAGAACTTTTCCGATTGTTCTTTTCGATATTTGTGACACCTTTCGGGATTATTCAGGGCGCTTTTGGTCTGTTCCTCTTTTTTATTCGGGATATTCTGATCATTTTTGGGATTTTATGGAAGCATTTAGGAATTTTTCAGCACTTTCCCGATTCTTAATTTTTTTATTTTTCGGTATCATCTATTCAATTTTCCGTTTTTTTGATTTTTTTTAGGGAAAGGATTTAGAGAAAGGATTTCTTTGTTTTTACTTTTTTCAAGATTTTCTGGAAAAATTCTAAAATTTTTTTAGATATTGAGAGTTTTTAATTTCGAGATTTTTTAGGAATTCTGCGAGCTATACTTTACGATAAATTCTGGAAAATTTTTGGGATTTATTCCACTAATTTGGTTATAAATGGTTGAATTTTTCGGAATTACTCTTCGTGCTTAATTTTTCTGGATCTTATGGAAAATTTTCGGGAATTAGTGGGAGGTTTCGGTATTTTTGCGAACTTTACGAAATTCTTCGAATTTTATCTTGCGCGATTTTTCGAGAAAATTTCGAAATTTTTTTCAGAAAATTTTTTGTTTTTTAATTTGTTATTTGATAAAATTTTTGATTTGCTTTACTGAACGAATAAAAACAAAATGAAGGATTTTTTTTGCTGAAACCTATCTGTATTGTTCTTTAAAACGATTTAAAAAAAAAATAAAAATAAACTCAACAGTCTACTGAATTGTACTGCTTTATAAAAAATGTGATTTCTAAGTGTTTCAGAAGAAGCAATTTTTTATTACATTTTTTAGAAATTTTCATTTTTTCTGCGCACTTGCCTACAACAATGTACAAAAATCCTCAATAAAAATACATATGTATGTATGTATGTATATAGCACGCAAAATTTGTTACTTTGCTTCACTACTCGCATGACTAGCGGTAATAAAAAACAATTCAAGTGCNAAAATTTGTTTTTTTGCTTCACTACTCGCATGACTAGCGGTAATAAAAAACAATTCAAGTGCATTCTAAAGCCACATGTGGCGGTGTCAGTTGACTGGCTTGGTATCGCTTGCGGCAACTAACAACAGCGGCGACAACAAACGGAACTGGGTCACCACATAAATCTTGCGCAATTTCATGATGGCAAATTTTCAGCTGGCAACCGGGCGAGTAGCTTTTTCGGGGGGAAAAAAAGAATTTCTTTTGTTGTAGGCAAATGAAAATCTCACTGGATTTGATATTTTTATTACTTTTAAAACTGCGTGACATCTTTTGCTTTATTGCAATTGAGATTAATGGAATTTCATAAAAATTTTAAATTTTTTAATGCGTAAATAAAAGAAAAATGTCATAATATTTAAGAAATTTTCAAAGGCAATTACATTTAAAAAAGTCAGAAGTACTTAGCTTTTTTTCTTGAAAATAGTTTTTCTATCTTACGCTGGCTTTGAATTTATGAAAATTTCTATAATAAAGTTGCTCCTGTTTAAATAAATCATACAAAATCATCAAATAAATATCCTTACCTTACCAGCAACCTACACACTTTTCCTATAAACTCTAAACTTTCCAAACTTAAATTCAAATTTTAATATCTGTCCGCACCTTGCCTCTGTAGCCATTCATCATTTTTATGCTCGCAAAAAGTTCAAAGCTTACTAACCATCGCAGTATTTTATGTGCACTTATGTGGCAAAAATAGTGCCGTTATTGCCATTATGGCTTTGCATTTTAATTTTATTTGCTTTCAACATTACGCTCTAAGCTGCTCTTGCAAGTTGCCTGATAGTTAGGCAACTTTGGCCTCATATATAACTATGCCCTTGCCGGGCTTACTGTCTTTGCAGCTTTAAATTTCTTTTGATAAGAGTATGTATTTACTTTACTTGAAAGAATTCTTGCATTTTCTTTTATCTTTAATTTCTCAGATATGTGTAGGAATTATCCACTTTTGCTGAGTTTCCAAGGATTTCTAGTGCAATTCATTGTTAAGTTGAAAATTGTGTCATGACACTTTGAGCTCGATTTCATTGTCGTAAACAAAGTTTCGCAAGGTCTCTTATGTAGGTGCTATTCACAAAATATGGAAACAAGTGCTATGCGAATAGCTTTCCATCCGCTTACTGCAGTTTTCTTACTCTGAATGCATTCTAAAAATTATTTGTGTGTTTTTTTTTTATTCGAAACAATTTTCAAAGCTGTTAGAGGTGACTACTTTCGCTCGATAGTACCAAAGGCTAGCGCATTTTGGTAATAATGCTGAACTTGCGGCAGAGATTAAATACACTCTAAAAAATTTTTACTTAAATTTGCGCATAAATGATTGCAATTTTACACACCGTTTTAATTAAATTAAACACTGTTTGCTTACTTTTACTTATTTATTATAACGGGTGATTTTTTTGAGGTTAGGATTTTCATGCATTAGTATTTGACAGATCACGTGGGATTTCAGACATGGTNGTTAATTAAATTAAACACTGTTTGCTTACTTTTACTTATTTATTATATGTGTGGCGTAGAACAAATTTCAAATTTGTATTTTGAGTTCTAAACATTTATTGTTCACAATTTCACAGTTTACACATAAATTGTTTAACATTTTCTCTAAAAAATTTTCGTTTAAATTTACGCATATATGTAAAGAGAGGTAACCAGTTTCCTCTCCTAGTGTGTGCAAAATTAAACACTGTCTGTTTACTTTTACATACCAAATTTGTCACGTAGCGCACACAAGGGGTGGGTTTTGGGGTTAAATTTATTATGATTTAAGAAATTTTGATAGAACAAAATTTCTTTTTCATTTCTTGTGCGTAATTTGGTAAGAATTTTTCTTTTTTCTTGAGAGCTCCTTACTGCGAATGTAAACATTGTCCTAAAAATATGCAATGCATACTCACTTACTGTTGCTTTTTACACTTTACAGCCTAAACAAGTTTACCACTGACATGTACTTAACAAGCATTTAAAGAAGATTTAATTTGCTAACTTCGAATTCGTTCCACCAAAATGAGCTACATGATAAAAATACAAGTGCAGTTAAATTTTCGTTATTCGAAGTATTAAAAAAATTTGAGTCCAGAAATCGACGAAAGTGAATATAAAAGTGTAAAAATTTCATTGAATTACTTAATTTTTTTATATTAAAATTCTTTTGTAAAATTTTGTATTACTTTTGAAAGTTGAGTGCATTTTATGTTTATGGAACTTTTAATTAAACAAGTAATTTTTAAGCAAAAAGCAAAACCGAATTCAATTCTCCTATACAAATTTAGGAGTACCGTTAATTTTTTCATGATTTAATGATAGGATGTAAACCTAATTACGGGACGACCCTTACGGTAGCATCTTTCCGTTAAAAAAATAAGAATTATTGGAATCGGTTCACGCGGTCCAAAGTTATGCGGTTGCATAATAAAGGAAGAAAAAATGCTCCGAAGAACTGATAACCTCCCCTTTTTTGAAGCCGGTTGAAAATGTTTGAGTTCTTTGTAAATTTTATGGAAATAAAATGCAATTTATGAAACTTTAAAAAGTTTATTTATTTATTACGTACTGTACATAAAACTTGCATAAATGTATTTTAAAGAGCGTATTTTCAGTAGTTTCTGATGATCTATATATTTAGAAGTATAAACCCTCTCCCCCCCAAAATATATTCCTGGGTGCACCCCTGGCACTTAGTATTTATTATTTATAAAAAATATATTTTTACTTTCAAAATGATTGTAATTTTAAACATTTCATGTGTATATTTTAAACAACTCATGTTCAAAATCAAATCTTGAACATCTTGTGCGTATACTTGAACAGATTCTGGTTGAAAAATAAACACTTTTCAGTAGTAGTTTTACATGCACTTTTTAGAGTGTACTTTAAGATCCAATATCACGCATGCCCCAAATCTCAGGCAATGGTGAAAGGGTAATGCAATCAGCTTTTGGAGTAAATCTTGTTTTGTGGGCTTAACCGTCTGAAGATAGTCACCAAACCCACATTGATATTTTTATAAGGGAAGAGGTGATTGATATAACCCTTAACTGGAGAATTCAGCCTGAGTTGAACGAAAGCCTCATATTTTTTAGCCGGTGGACGGCGAAATGGCCTGCGGTGGCTTTAACTGTACTGCTAGTAGATAAGGTAGGAATGTTCGGGAGCACTCAATTATACCAACAAGGAAAGTCCTTTTCGCTTCATCAAAATTTACAACTAACCTAGATTTTTCCAGTAAATTCCAGCAGATAGTGACTCCATAGAACATACCTATGGTTTCATAAATACAGTAAGTGACTTTGAGCGATTTTTTAATTTCACCCTACCTAGAACTGTGCACAGATATTTAACTCTGTCAAAAGCATAAGTAAAATACCACCGAAAGTATAGCATGTAAAACCTTATAGCCACAATAGAACGGGCCGAGGTCAGTCTTATCAGGAATGCCAGCAGTAAGGCAATCAGAAGACCGATTTATGACAAAGTTTAGGTAATTCTACATAAAATCCTACAGAGTGTTCAGAAACATTCCTCAGACAATCACTGCGCAGTCATCAGCATAGGTAATAACCCGACAATCGCAATTGACTTCAACTCGGAGCTCTTCCAGGGCTTTTGCTTTCGCCTCTGATAGGTTTTTATTAATAACCTTGTCCATAGAAATGTAGGCAACAACTGAGAAGCTTTAACTTAAACCATTGAATGCTTAATATCATTGAAATGTACATTCCACAGAGCTCCTTTACCACAAGGCTTTGCCAATTTAGGCTCAGTCATTACCGAATAGTTCAGTTTCCTACTTACTGACTGTTTGTTATTGGATTCTTCATAGAAATGCGGCGGCTTTTTCACGTCTTCGAAAGTATTGTCACCATTACAATCCTTCAAAATATACAACATCAAACAAACATCAACTTCACGGTGATGACAGTCAGTCAAAGAAGATGGTAATTTTTCAGTCACACACCAGGAAACGGGCGAACAGTCCACTGCACTGGCTAATGGTTTCACGCGGTTCCAGTTTTACTGGGAAATGAGCAGTGAGAAGAATAAGCAATTCCTCTCCGACGAACCAAGTAAGCAAGAGAAATATAACAAGTAATTTTTAGCAAAAAAAAACTGATTTCAACTCCCATATAAAAAAAGTATATATATATATANTCCAAGTAAGCAAGAGAAATATAACAAGTAATTTTTAGCAAAAAAAAAAAACTGATTTCAACTCCCATATAAAAAAAGTATATATATATATATATATCTCATGATCCACTGATCGGATCTCAACCAGATTAGTATGGGACCACCTCTGAGACACTACCTATCCGGTATCGAAATCGGTTGACGTGGTCCAAAGTTATGCGGTAACATACATAAAAAAAAAATATTCCGACGAACTGATAACCTCCTCCTTTTTTGGAAGTCGGTTAAAAACAAGAATTAACAAGTGCGCTTGCGTTTAAAAAGAATACGACTAAAAAGTTGGCAGAGGCGAATACGAAGACAACGGCGAATATCAAGTCGAATACGAAGTCGAAGTAGAAGTTGAACACGAATAGGAAAGCGAATATGAAAGCGAATACAAATACGAAGACGAGGAAATTTACAAACACGAATATGGATAATAAAAAGCGAAGATGAATTCGACGAAAAATACGAATACTAAGTTGCAAACGAATACAAATACGTAGTCGAATAGACAAATGGATTCCAAAAACAATACGAAGGCGATTACGAAGAGGAAGGAGAATATGAGGACGAATACGAAGTGAATAATAATAAGAATATATGTAATATATATGATATATGATATCGAGGGGGCTTTTAATAATGTTTTTCCTTAGGCTATAGTCAGCTCCCTAAATAATCTAGAGATCGGAGCCGACCTAATAGTTTTATTTACCGCTTGCTTTGCAACAGAACTGTTGTGGCAGAGTGGGGCAGCGCTTTATCCGGAGATGTGTGTGGAGAGGTACCCACAATGGGGAGTTCTTTCACCGCTGCTATGGTAGTTGTCGTCAACGACATATTGGTGGCTCTGGAAAGAAGTGACTGACGATGTAGCATTGATAACAAAAGGAAAGTTTCCGGAAACAGGGTTTGAACTTATGCAGGGTTACCTGAACTTGGTTAAAAACTGGGCTTCTAGTTGTGGACTGGGTATAAGCCCAAGTAAAACGGAGCTTCTTCGTTTTACTAGGAGGAACAAGATATCAAATTTTCATCTTCCCTCAATGGGCGGTCTTCCTGTAAGGCTCTCTGACAGTGCTTGATCCTTAACAGTAAGCTTTCCTGGAAGCCCAACGTAGAGGAAAGAGTCATTAATAGATTGAAGCTGAATGGAAAGGTAGGTGGAAGTGTCTTCTGCGCAGAACTCTCCATTAGTCTGAAATTTAGGTTACTGGATACAGTGCAATACAGTGTCTTCCAAGCAGAGGTGACCGTAAAAAAAGAGGCTTCGGATGGGTTGCTCTCTAGTGTAACATCTTTTAAGAAGGTGAACGTTTATTCCGACAGCCAAGCAGCCATCAAGGCTCTTGGCTCCTTGACGGTGCGTTAGAGAACGGTGAAAGAGTGTCTGACTTGCTTTTCGACCGTATCGGATTACCTCGCTGCATGGCCGAGGAGCTGGCGAGACAGAAAACCCTTGAGGAATTACTTCCAGATAGAGAAGGTCTGGGAGTTCCCCTGAACTCGTGCTTTCTATTGCTGGGCATGTAGGCGCTTAGTCAGCTTAGCGAGCACTGGGCGAAAACCTTGGAATGCAAGGTGGCAAAATCCTTCTGGCCATGTGCATACTGGAGACGATCCGGGAGCTCTTGAGACATACATACATATGTACGTACATAGTATTACGTGTAATTTTGTGACACAAGCATAGCTTTTTGTATTTAAAATCCAACGCCAAAAAATTTAATGTACAAATCACCGCTGATGGGAGCGAGCAAATTTCAAATGCATTCGTTGAAAGGAAATTATATTGTCTGACAGGAAACCCAAAAAACAGCCCCTTAGCCAACCCTCGGCAATGTATCTAAATTCACACGAACATACATACATACGAACATATATTGGAATTTTTGAATGTAAGCAGACATTCCAAACTCCCAACAGACTGCTTGTCTTCCTGTCGGTGGCTTGACTTGCTGCCTTTCTAACAAGCTGTCCACATTTATAATTTGCGGGTAGCCGCCGTATAGCGAAATGCACAAAAAAAAAGAAAAGAAAAAATATGCAGTGAAATTTTAAATTTCATTTCCTGCTAGCTGTAGACAGTTACTATGTTGCTTACTAGGCTTACCAGCAACTGAAGTAAAAGTAATATTTTTGCCTTACCATTTTTCTTAACCCTTCACATGCTGACAGCTGTCATTTTTAGTAAATTTTGATAATGCTTGCTTGTCAGTAGGTACATATGTGTGTGTGAGTAGCATGCAGTTGTCAGCACGATCTACTAGATATCCCTCCTTACATGCAACAGATTATATGTACATATATACATAAAGACAGTTTGTCTATTCGCCAGCTGACGTGTGGCATGTAATTTGCGCACCGCAATAACAAATTTGCATTTTTTGCTTCGCTTGCAATGTCGACGTCACCGCTGCCATTAAAGCTCATCATGCACTCCAGTGGTTTGTTGGCGGTTGATGAATAGAATTCTTAGCTTCTTGATATCCTTATATAACTAGTATATTTATACATCATAGATATATATGTACATACGTAAATATGTATGTATAGGTACCTATTTTTGTGTTTTTTATTGTCCTTGTGCAACCATTAGCAACTATCAGTCATCAGTTGACGGACCAGCCATGGAAACAATTTATACAAACTAAAGTATTTTTCAGTTTTTTTTTTTTGTTACTTTATTGCTTTGGTTTTATCTGCATTGCGTTTACCTTTTTGTGTTTTTGGTTTTCCTTTCCCCTGAAGTTTATGCGTGGCTTAGTATAGGTTTGCTGGAAAGTACTTCTTGCAATCTCTTTACTTTGTTTTGTTCCGTGCCGCCATCATTTTTTTTTTTTTTCATTTTTATTGTTGCTACTTCGCAGACAGCTGACGACTGCTATCAGTCTACCAACATTCGCATTAATCCATGCTTGAGCAGCTTAACTCGTCAAAGCCGCAGCAACACCAGCATCAGACAGCAGCAGTAGTTTTAGTGACAACAAAGGAGTATAAGTGGATATACCCGTAAATTTAATATCGCAATGATTACGGAATCTCTAACAACTCGAATTTCAAAACCACATAAAAATACATAATTTTGTAGTATTGCCATTGCGCTTTATTTTCTTTTATCTCCAATGGAATTAGAATGATATACTATTGTATGCTTAAATCTCTTTCTTAAATCAATTTCAGAAAATACTTGTAAGGATATTCGGTGAGTAGTTAGTGACAATTTCTGAATCGCTATCGCAACTTGTCATACATCAATTTTAAATCCGCCAGGACACGAGTACGAGTTTAGGCAACAAAGATGAATACCATGAGATTTCCCTCTCAAGAGCTGTATTAGGCAGAGCGTCCAGATTGGGCGATTTAGGGCTAATTTGGCGATTTTTTTGGATATGTGGGCGTAAAAATTTTTGAAATCGCCGTTGGCGATTTTTGGCGATTTTTTCCCTTCAATTCAATTTTTTGTGTGCTATCATGTAAATGCATCGAAACACGCGATAAGTAGGTTATGGAGTTAGAGCTTTAATTTTGTTTTGACAACACTTTTTACTGTTATCGATTTTGTTGTAGCATACCGAACATTTGCCAATATTAAACCACCATTTTAGACAACTCCCGCTGAATGTGAAATTTACAATTTCACTTGCAATTAATCAATTAATATGAGTTTAAAAAAAAAAATTATTAATTGCGCAGTCCTACTGAGAAATGAGTTAATACAGATATTTTTTAAAAGTATGAATATTTTTAAAGAAAATCGTTTGTACATCACTATCATATAAGTGATTCGTGTTGTTCATAATTACCCTGAAGGCATTATATTCGTTTTTGGTTTTAAAAACTATGTTATAACAAGATCTCATTTTTAAAATAAAATATTTTTAAGCCGATTTTTTGAGCGATTTTTTTCAGAAATGGCTCCTTTCTTTTTAAATAATCTGGAGACCTAAAGCGTAATATAGTTTTACCTCCCTTCTTTGCGGAAAAAATTGTGCAGATTTGTGAGACACGCTGGGTGCAATAGACACGATTCGGCTCTTCAATTTACAGTCGCCTTTTCAGTAATCGTAGAAGAGCTTATACAAATGAGTGAACGGAAATGTTAAATGACTGCAAAAAAGACGTCAAATCCGATGCTATGCAATTTTGAACTTCTGACGCAGCCACTGATTGTGGCTTTGCAGAAAGAAACCATCTCACCTATCAGCTATATAAGAATACATGTGGAGAGATAGCATTCATGCAATTTTCTCAAATGTCACACAATTACCTGAAAACTTAGATCCGGGAACCCAGAATATGCGATTATTTTTGCACCCTTTGTCAGTTTCAATAGCAGGAAGCCGCCGTAGAGTGCGTTCTGGAGTGTTGGCTCGAGTATGGATCCTTGTGGCATGTCAACGGAGATAGTATAATTTTTGACCCCTTTAGCTGTTTCGTAGATCAATACCTGGTCGGGAAGATAGTTGATTATAAACCTCCGAAGAGCAGTTGATGGTAGAAGAATGTTTGTTTTTCGATACCTTTGTTCTATATTGAAGACTTTCCAAGACTGCCACTGTATCAGATAGTGTGATCAGTACCCAAGCTTTCCATCTTTTACGGATACCTTGGGCTTCAGCCGCATTCAGACAAACTCTTGGGAGTACTAGGCATTTTTTTTATTGATCGCAGCCAGTAATCGGCTGGCGTCTGCCAATAAAAAGTTTGAATCTATATTGAACCGCTTCACTTCGATTAAATTTTTGTCTATTCATAACTTCCATCCATGGCTTTCTGATCTTTCGCCCGAGCAATAAAGGAAATGAAATGGTCAAGCGTTGGCTTTATAGCGATGCACTCTAAGGCAACCTTTGGCCATAGCACTTAACTATCTAGGTCATCAAGCTGATCTTGTGTTCATCCGCAGCAATCTCAACAGAAGTTAGGAGCTGAAGTTACAACTGGAGAGCATAAGGCGTTCGGTGCTTGCGCTGCAGGTCGCTCATTTCGTTTCGCTTTTGCGAGAGGAAGTACCGAATACCAAGAGTACCAGATGTTACTGTTGATGGGTGAGATTGCAGCTACCGTGTGCCTTCCTTGTAGGCTTTTTCTGCCGTAAGAGAGCTCACGAACAACGCAGCCGTATGTCTTACTGAGGCGGGGGCTTCTAATGACCATTTTTAAGTAGCGGTTTTCATTCGGAATACATAACTGCTTAATGGATCCATTGCAACTGGATAAGGCTGAGTAACCCCAAAAATCTGCCGGTTCATATGGCCGGCATTGGTTTAGGGAAACGGCGTGCAAACTCACAAGATTACATAATGCAAAATGTGTGTTGCAGCGCAGCCTAATTGCTTTGATTTGCTTTTACGAACATGCGCAAGACGAAGTAGCTTATACGGCATTGGTAGCAAAAGACAACCTATTCACGCGTGAGTTGTAAAGACAAAAATACCCACCACTGGTTTAGGAAGTTGTGAGCAATAGTGAATGGGCACGTTCATAAGTCGTAGCTGTTGGGTAACCGTTGGCTGTTTGTCTTAGAAACGCACAGTTGAGTAGTTACGCTCAGCCCAACAGTTGGCAACTTTCCGCCATTTTTTCCAGCGGAAAATTTTTACGCTACCTGAACTCAACGTGTTGGGCTTAGCCTAAACAGCTGATTGAAAAGACTTACGCCGCTTATATTAAATTTAACGCCGCTTTGTTAGGTGGCAGTTGCAAACAAATTTATTAAATTTTATATTACTGACATGATAAAGCAACTAAAATATTTAAAAACAAGTAAGAGCAGCGCTGTCTTCGGCTATGCCGAAGGCTTCATACCTTTCATGAACATCTGCAAATTTTACTTTGACAGATTACTGCTTTTGAATACATCTGCATACATCGATAGAGGAGTTACATACTTATATAAAAAATCGCATCTAAACAATCAGAGGTATGGAAGATATACTTTATATG
>NW_016158123.1:38575-83088 GCF_001687245.7 Rhagoletis zephyria
CATATCTGAACAATCAGTTGTATGGGAGCTATATGTTATAGTGGTCCGATTCTTCCGGTTCCGACAAATGATTAATACATTATAAAAATACACCCACCTACCAAATTTGATCCGGATATCTCGAAAACTGAGAGACTAGATTGCATACAAACAGACAGACAGACGGACAGACGGACAGACGGACAGACGGACATGGCTAAATCAACTCAGCTCGACGTTCTGATCATATAAGTATACATTTTAATGGGTCTATCTCTTTTTGTTCTGGTACTTGCAAACATCAGACCAAAGTTATAATACCATTTCATGCTCATGAAAGGTATAATAATACTACGTTTCTAAATATATGTTTTTAAGATGTTTGCTATATAATTTTGCACTGTTTAATTCATTGTAACATTGAACGATTTTTTCAGCACGGCTTCCGCTCAGCGTTGAATTCTAAATAGTATCGGCGCAACTATCTCTATTTGTTGCGATTTCATTTGTTTACATTTATCAGCTGTTCATTTTGCAGCATATTCATCAAGCCGTTTCTAAGACGTAATTGTTGGGTTCAACAGTTGCCAGCAGTTTCGTAGCAGATGAGCTAAACAGCTACGTCTTATGAACGCAACCAATGCTAATGCATTTGTCGATGTTTTGGAAGCAATCCAGGGTAGGCACTGTACGCGATGAGTGACTATTCATTTCCCACCAGTTTTCTGTTCTTTGCCATCTGTATATCTGAGAATTGGCATAACTACCTAACTGCAAACCTATGACTACTCAGCTCTACGGAACTTAATCCTTCGGGTTCCTTAAGAGCGGAAATTATCAGATTGTCGGGGCATACAATCGATTTCGGCAGAAGATTGAAGCTGTTACTTTTTTTCTAGTTTTTTTAAGACCCTTGGAGAGGGATTCTAACTTGGCACGTCGCTTTACTTATAAGATACAAAATTAACCGGAAAATCTCCTGCTTTGGAGCTAAAGCGTGACTAAATTTTTTTAAATCTTTGAATGTCTCCGAAGGACTTGGAATTGACACGCTACATTCCAGTTTGGCGTTAAATTTCGATAATTCAATGACAAATTCGAATAACGCAACAACGCTCGATAACTCGACTAATTTAGATAATTTTCCATAAATTTCGATAATTGTCCGTTTCAAGGATAAGATAAATTTTATAACCAAAAAATTTTTGTATCTTTAGGTATATAAAGCGATAACTCGATAAACTTTGGATACCTCTACAAATTTAGATAACTCCGTTAATTTGTTAGCTCCATATTTTTCGAAAACTATCGACAAATTTTGATAACTCGTTACACTCTGGTAACACAAAAAAAGACAAAAAATAAGCAGTGGTAACTCGATAAACTTTAATGTATCACCTTAAAATTTCGATAACTCGTATATTTTGAAAGTTCCAAAAACTTCGTTTCGATAAATTGAAAAATTTCAGTAAATCAATAAATATCGATAACTCGATAAGTGGAAAGAACTCGATGCATTACGATAATTCGATAAATTGCGTTAAATCTATAAATAATCATAATTAAAAAAATATAGTTAGCTTGGTAAATTTCATTAACTTGGAAATTTTCGATAATTCCATTAATTTCCATAGGCCAATAATTATCTGTAAATTTCGACAACTCAAGAAACATTGATCAATTGGAATAATTCGATAGTTGCAATAACTCAATAAACATAAATAACACGATAAATTTCGATCGCTATAAATTTCGATGACTTGAAACTTGACAATTTTCGATAGCTACAATTTTTATGACTGAATTTATTTCGATTCCTGTCGAAAAATATCAATAAATTTTCTTACCTTTTCAGTTACTCAAATTTTTATTTTTTGGACGTAATTTTCAAAAAATTTAGAAATCATAAAAACTTTCCTCATCTACAGAGAAATACCTTTCCAATAGTGTTCCTGGTTTATGCTAGCGTATTAATATATAGACACAGGGGTATGTCCTCGAACACCTGACGCACCCTGTATGTATGTATGTAAATTTTTTCTGCGCAACGCAACTACATTGCCTTCAAATTAAATCTCTAATTCTTCTCTAAGGCTTTCTGCGTCTTGTTGCTTTCTTATTTGCACGCTTTAGTTTCATACATACAAATTAATACCAAACAACTATTTATAGTTTATTTATTTCATTCTTTTTACCTTATTTTGTTAATAATAAAATATGTATGCATGCGCTTTAAGTTGGTGCGGTGGCAGCACTCGAGATCCCGAGATTTATTTAGGTTGCTTAAATGAAATCACGTACGAAAACAATTCCCACAAAAATGGCTAATGGAATGAAAATGCTCAAAAGTTTGTGAAATCAGCGCGGAAAAGTAGAAGAAATACATTGAAAATAAATAAAGCACACAAAAAAAACAACAAATGGAATAAACAAGTGAAATGCATAGAAAAACGAACGATATATCTTTAAATAATCGCGTTTGTGTACATATGTATGTATGTATATGTAGTATATTTGTAAAAATGTGCGATATATTAACAAATAGAGAAGCATTGACATTGCATTTCGTAAAAGCATTGGAAATTGCTTGTTCCTTTAGCAAATGCGCTGCTGCTTTTCTGCTTTGTTTTATTTATTTGTATAACTTTTTGCATTGTTCTTTTTCCGACAGCCAGACAAATTTTGATTAAAACCAATTGATTGGTGTAACTATTGTATATTTGATAAGATTTTCTGACTAAGGCAGCCAATTGTTTAAAGCAATCACTTGAGTGCAATTCCAATGCACATACAACATACAGTGTGAAAATATTTGCCTTAGAACAACTGGAAATTTTTAATCCGCGTTGGAGTACAGAGGAGGCACCAAAATGTGAAATAGGAAGAAGTTGAGTAATTCGACTACATAAATGTTTGACTAAAATGGCGAAGCCAGATCCCTCTTGCTTGAAATAAAGTCCATTAATTTGACTCTTTATCGCATTTTATCGCTAAACTACCAGAATTATGCTGTTCATAGGCCAATATTTGACTTACGGGAAAGTGTTCTGGATCGGGACTAGTTCAGGACTATTTCGGGCCCATTTTGGGACCAGGTCAAGACTAGTTATGCATTAGTCCCGAGATAATCCTGCACCGGTCAAGAACTAGGCTCAAAATGGTACCGAAAAAACCCGAAATGGGCCTAAACCATGCTCGTCCTTTAAGACTTAAAATTTTTTTTCTCACCCGTAATTTCTTCTGGCTATCACAGAATCAATCGAAATCCAATTTTTCGTGAAATTTACGAAAACACAATCACTGAATCCGAATTACAACGAATTATGAAACAGTATTTTTTTGTAAAAGTCTGGAGATAAAAGTCTTTGAAGACTTAGAAATATTTATCTTTTATAATAGTTATGCATAGATGACTCGAATTATTATTTATCTTAGTCTTCTTTTCATTTATAATAGTCATGTGTTTGCTCATGACCCCTCCAGATAACCAGCCAAGCTGCTATTAAATACGGTCCAACGGGACAACGTAGAAGGATTTTCGACCTATTGGCGTTTAAATGCTCCGCCACTACTGCATAAATCCATGAGCACAGCAACTGCATGGCCAGTGGTTATATTATTCTTGATCAATTTTGCTCAAGACGTGGGCATACCTGTAATCTCATGCAAACACGGACTAGAAACTGATTTCATCGAGGAGGCACATATATATCAGGTGTCCCATGGAGCTCACCTGTCAGAATACCAGACAATGTTGACGGCTCCTCTCACAGATTAATAGTTGGTTGCAAAGAAGAGAAGCTTAAGCGAAATTATTGGTTAGTTAGATACTTTCTCTAAGATAGTCCTCCAAATGGAAAGAATCTGCGGAAAAGCGATGCACACATAAACGAAATCCTACCCTGATAGAGAAGGGTCTTGCTGTTGGAAAAACGTGGAAGCAAAAGCTACATTTGAGGAGATTGGATAGCCAGACCACCGGGAGATGGTGGACAAGAATATCTGCTAGTGTCGATGCTCCTTATCCGATGTCACAAATTTGGACTGCCTTTGTTGTCCTCCAAGACGAAATTGCCGCTAGACATAAGCTCTGTAGAGGCACCGCCAACATTGGTTCCGAAGCAAAAATGCTGACGCTTAGTGACTTACCCTAGGCTTCAATATCTTCGGTCATCTGCCAGGCTAAGAAGGGAAATACGTTTGCCAAACTTATCCCAGATGGTCAGAAATGGCTACAAAGATTTTATACGAACCCCGAATTTAAAAAAGTAAAACCGTAGCATCCGTCGACTAATGGATCTGCAGATGGCCATTATCAACGCACTCGACAGAGACTCGGCGAGGTGGGGAAGCTCGTGCTAGGGCATTATCTCACGCTTGACGCTGATAGTGTAATTTTAAAATAATTGTTTGACACATTCAGCTGCCTTATTTTCCGTGGAGATTTGGGCTACCATCTATAGAAAGACCCTAAACATTCTGCTGGAACCAATTGAGTGTCTCGAGGGAGACTTCGAGCTAAATGCGGTGCAATGTTAAAAGAATTCCAGAGAGGAACGAATGAGAAGGCATTGGAGCTATGCCCAAAAGTAGACATATCTTCAAGAAGAAGACAAGATACACCGACGATCGCAAATGCGAGGAGCTGAAATGCTGACAGAAAAGAATAAAACCTGAAAATTTTATAAGAGAGTAAGGCGGCCAGCCAAGTATTTCAAGACGGAGGATGGTTACTGCAAAGACAGGGTTGATAATATGGTGATCGACTTAAATTGTTACACTGGTACCCCCTTTGATGAAAAATATCCCACATAAATGCTAAAATGATAAACGCTCCACAGCGCCATGTATAAATTTGTGATTCTCAAAAAATTCATACTCCTTGGTAGAATGAAAATGAGTCTAATGTGACAAGGTAGCTCTTTCCGGATAATTTCTTCAATCTGCCATGTAATTAAGGATTGTTTTCTTGTAATTTTTAAAGAGGACATAATATTTTGATAATTTTAAAACTAAACATAAAGGTTGGGTTATTCAAACATTCGCAACAAATTTTAGATCATTTAAAATGTAGGCACAAATGTGTAGTCGAAAATTATTGTCATTAAAAAACTGGAAATCAATTTTTTGGCTATTTCAAAACTGGTCATTTATTATTTATGGTAAATCAAACACATGACATAAAATCTTAGTATTAGGCATACTGCATTTTAAGTCATTTAAAAAATAGTCCCAAATTTATGGCCGTTTAAAGCGTGGACATACCGTTTTAGTGATTTAAAAGATGTACATAAATTCTTATTCATTTAACAGCAGACAATTTTACGGTGTTTAGAGCAAACGAGTATTATGTTAAGCGTTTTTAAAATGACCAATAATGTATGTCCAGATCTTTAATGATAAAAAATTTATATCTAGTTTTAAGAAGACCAAAAAACTATAACCAGGTTTTTATGGCCATAAACATATATCCAGTTTTTATATAACAAAAAATAACATAACAGTTTTTAAGTGAGCAAAAAATTATGTTCAAATGTTCAAAATTCTATTTCCAAAAATTTATATCCAAAAACGTATATAAATCAATTGTTTCAGTAACAAAAAATTATGTCGAGTTTTACGCCCAGTTTTATATCCATTAATTAAAAAAGAAAAAACATTATGTCCAGTTCTTAATTGAACAAAAAAATTGTATTCAGTACAAAAAGTTAATGTCCAGTGTTTTAATGACAAAACATTTATGTCTAATTTCTAGATGACCTAAAAATTATGTGCAGTTCTTAAGTCACCGAAAAATTATGTCCACTTAAAAAAGTTGATGTTGACTTTTTAAAAACCAAAAATTTATGTCCAAAATTTATTTCCAGTCTTGAAATGACCAATAGTTAGTATCTTTCTTTTTTCAATAACCTTAAAAGATGGTGAGATTTAAAATTAAAAAAAAATCTCCTTTTTCGTTCTGGAGCATAGAGAAAAGGGCAAATCGGTGTACGAAAATAAGACAAAGAACGATGGTTTACTAAAAATTAGATCCAGAAACTATTGGTCACGAATTTTCCCACGAAAAAGTACAACAAAAATTTACATGGAAAGGTATGTATTTACTTACATATCCCTTCGCTTATCAAATCTTGCTACTGTTATAGTTTTAAATTTCCACAACTAATTTTTCATGTAAGGACTTTTTCTCGCCAATAATACACATACTCATAGATATGTACATACATGCAACCACAGAGATCGGTGAGACAGAAAAACGAGGAACACAAACATTTATAGCCACTTACACACTCGTTTATTTGCCCCCCGCCCCCCTCGACCACTTGGTATGCCATTTCCACGCAGCAACGGATGTGCGAAATTTTTGCCAGCAAATACCGCTTTATAGCAAAAAAAAAAAATCAACAAAAAAGGTGTAAAGTGAGAAAATGAGTTTGCCAACGGAACTTGCTGGCTAGCCACAAAAAAGAGATGCCACAAAGAGAAGAAATTCATATAAAATATTCAGCGCACATATACGCTTCGAAGCAAGCATTTTTTGCGGTGCACACGAGTACACAAACGCGCTCTCATTAAAGTGTATACGTTTAAGCTCACAAATATCCATTCATCCATACTTAAATACATATATCCATATGTATGTAGATGTGAACGCTTTGTGGGATTGACAGCTTCGCAGGGAGTGGGCACACATTCATTGTGTCTATGCAGAGACGGGAGGCGGAAATGTGCGGGTGTGCTTTAGTGCTTGTGCACAGGTATTCACACTTGCCTGGGAGATGGCCACGATTTATTTTTTCAAAGCTTTTAAAAGCAAACATGACATACTTTTAGGCGATGTAACTGCAGCTTAGACTAATATTTGTTTTTTCGCAGATAATCCCAACTGTAAAAAAGTAAAATTGAAAAACAGGCAGCTAGCTGAGCGCAAGTAGTTTTTTCTTCGCTGTTTTTTGATTAGGCAAAGAGAAGCTAAAAAAAATGTGTCTTTTTAATAATTTTAACACATTTTCATATACTTTTTTGTCTAGTTTTCCTTGCGTTCTGCTTTAGACTTTTGTTGTTGTTTAAGAATAAATTTATGCTAAAATCTTTGAATTTTCCTGCTGGGTGGCTGTAAAGTAATTCCTTGCTAATGAGGCCTTGTAAATGTAGGTAATTGGAGCAAAAGTAACATTGTTATCTGTGATTATGAAGTGTTTACCGCAATGACAGCGCGGGGAGCTATAAATAGGACCAGCAGAAGAAATATGATGCCATGAAAAGAAAGCTGAATTGTTAGCAAGTCATTTTTGAATCTCTCTCAAGCGTTATGGCAGCCATTCTACCAGACATTTTGCATGCATTTGTGGTTAGAAATTGTATGTGTGGGGTCCTTGGAAGGCCCTCCTCACAAATTAGACCCTTTTTCAAGAGTTGTTTAAAGACATGCTGAGTTCGTTTAGGTCCGGTGGAGAGGAGAACCACCTGGAGAGGGTAAAATACTGAATGATGCTTTCAAGCAGGCATGCCCCATACGGAAGGCTAAGGGATGGAGAAAGTCCCTTGGTGGAGCCCTGAACATAGTACTCTCAAGAAACGAGTGAGGGAAACTATAGACAAGCTAAGTGATCTACAGGAAACCACACTTGGGGGGGAAAAAGTCAGGGGGAATTTCTGCAGTGGACTCCAGAGCTCCAGCGGGGCAGTAAGTCTAAGGAAGGTCCGGTCCAAGGGTAGTGTAAACCAGGAACTCACGAAAAGGTACGACGGCGAGTGACAACGAATCTCTCGAAATATTATTACAGGCCCACTTCTGCAGAATTCATCGCAGGAGAGGTAGTCTTGCCAGAGAACTTGCGCCGCGACTGGAGTGGGCTGTGAGGTCGTTCCATAGTATAAGTCGTTAGTATACCCGGTATTTTTCCCGCAATGTTTCAGGAGTCGGGTCAGAACAGTAGGGGCTGCCTGTGCTATATATTTTAAGGCTGTTTAAGGTTTACCTACGTTCCAACGCCTTACAGGACAGCTGTGGTTGCTTTCCTGCCAAAGTGACCATGCAAACCCCAAGGACAACAGGTCCATTGGCCTACCATCATTTATTCAAACAGCCGCATACATCAAACAAAACATAGCGGGAGGCATGCTCTCAAAGCTATAACATGCTTACATGAAGGGAAGATCGGCATATACCGTCCTACACAGCGTTGGACATAGAAGAGGCTTTTAACGATGTCTAAATGCAAGTCATTTTAAATTTAATTACGACTTAACTTCGTGCTGCAGAAGTGTTTTCGGTGCAGTGGGGTAGGCACGATACCGCCAAATCGGTTAACAGAGGAACATATCAAGGGTACATATTATCGCCGGTACTTTGGTCGATGGTGGTGGGAAAGTGTTTGCCCACACTCAGCTCATTTCTGATCCAGCTACTACGGGAGACACATTTTTAGGCAGCCAAAGTGGGACTTAGCATCAACGCAGAAAAGACAGATCTGATAGGTTTTGTGTGTATCAAATTTGGTCGAGATTGGTCAAGTAGCATATATGATATACATACGTGGGCGGTGCCACGCCCATTTTCTTAAAATTTCATGAAAAACAAATTTTGTGCTAATTGACCATTGTATACTTCAATTTAGAGTAAATATTGATGAATTCCATAGCTACACTACAAAAAATCTGAAAGTCCGGTACATACACATACATTTATATGTATTCAAGGCCATATTTTTGCTTTAATTGCTTAACTTCGACCATTTTTAATGCAGTTTCATTAATAAGGTATCAGTTTATTAGAAACTAAATATTATTTTAGGTGAATACTACATGTTTGTTTTTTGAATTAGCGATGGTCAAAGTTGAAAAAATTAAGAAAAATACGGGCTTATTAAAATTTAACCGATGAAAACCCCCGACAATCTAACAATATATTGTTATACATCATAGTAAAGACCTGTAAACCCTCTTTTCAAAACATGTTCTGTTTTTTAAAATCGGATGAAAAATAGTCGAGTTGTTAATAGGAACTATACGGAACCTATTTTTATGTTGTACTCTGCCATAGCTAGAGCATACACTAGGTTTTGTTTAGACCGTATTTCATAAAATTTTTTTTAGCACTGTGTTATTATTGTTTTTATAAATCTTCTGGTAAACGCTTCGGTTTCATTTCTCTTCCGCTTCTTTGCCTATATGGCCCCTCATATCCTCTGCTACTTATATGCAGTGTTGCCGCGATGCATTTTTAGTGGTAGCCAAATTCCTTTAAAAAAAGGGTTAAAAAAGAGCTAAAAAAGTCGCTGTGGCTAAAAATGGTAGCTAAAATTGTTTACTCACATAATCATATATAAGTATACACGCAAACATTTTCAATAAGTAATGGTATAGAAAAACAATGAACTCTGGAAAAAGCTAATATTTTATCCAACCAAAAACCTTTTCGTATAAAAGGGGAAATAGACGATACCAGCTTGCTGGCTCCATCAAGTGATTGTACCATCAGGCTCGAAGCATATAACTTACCAGCATACTGGTAGAATATTTATTTCTTTACAAATGAGGTCGAGGAAAGATCGAAATGATTTGAGCCGAAATTTCATAATTTTTCTACTATTTTGTTAAACATTGTTTTTTTTTTAAATACACAACTGCAATATCTTTAACTTAATATTCCACAAACACGGCTTTGACTCATATAGTGATAGAAATTTCCGCCATAATATTTTTTACCTAGAAAATTGAGCTAATTTCACCACTCACGACACCAGCTTGCTGGTACAATCATAAAATTTTCAAATAGTTTTTGAAGTCGCACCAGCAGCTGGAACAACAACACCACAAGAACATACACGGTCAGTCGACTTGATGGACCATTTAACAAATGAAGCATATTAAAGGCCAGTTTTTCAATGCACGGCCGTGGTTTAAACTAAGTTTAAACGCCCGATCTGGCTGGTTTAAACTAAGATCAGCCAATCAAATGTAAGGCAGCTGTTCAATTTATACCCAGTTTACTTAATCTGAGAAACTGGCACTGAAAAACTGGCCCTAAGAGCCGTAAACATCAGGGACATAACAGTTATAAGTTTTATAGCAAAAACGTTGCTCCATAACAGTTATTAGATGAGAAATATTTTTTATTTCGTCGATAAGAGTTATAACCCAACGTTTATTTTTTACGTTGCCTGATAACTGTTATACAGGAGAAATATTTTTTCCGTTGCCGATAAGAGTTATTTCCCAACGTTTATTTTTTACGTTGCTGGAAAAGTGTTATTTTACAATGTTTATTTTTTACGTTGTCTGATAAACGTTGTAAGATTAGGATATTGATGAAGATGGAGATGGAGAATAAGATAAAGATGATGAAATAAAAGTGAGAGAGCGAAACAACCATTATCAGATAACGTAAAAATATTCGTCGGGCAATAACAGTTTTCAAGCAACGTAAAAAATAAACGTTGGGCAATAACCGTTATCGAGCAATGTAAAAAAAAAACGCTGAGAAATAACTCTTATCAGCAATCGAAAAAATATTTCTCATCTATTAACTGTTATGAAACAACGTTTTCGTTAAATTTCAGAATTCAGGAAACGTTTTCAGTTTGTAAATTCGAGATAACAGTTATTTTTGGTCCCTGGTAAACTTATCTATTTTAAACTATAGTTAAATCGTTAATAGATAAGTTAAAAAACAGCCCTAAAACTTTTACAGTCTGTTTGTATAAAAACGTAAGGAACATTCAATACATATATGTATATATATCAGTCTTTCTTAGTTAAAAATTCATCTCTTACATAAATGCAAACAAAAATAGATTAAATTAAGCATATACAACTTTTTCATGCCCAGTATGAATAAATTCTCCAAAGGGCTAAAAAAGGGCTAGGGGCAATTTTAAATTTATGTGGCCAAAAAAAGTATGTGGTAGCTAAATCTAGCCACCAAAGAGCTAAAACGGCAACACTGCTTATATGCCACTATAAGCGCTCTTCTATATCTTCTCGTTTACTCTTAAACACTCATATTTGTCTTCAAGTATAACACTGCACCTTTCACTGAGCGCTGAGTTTAATCCTCCCCCTTTTACAAGCACTCCTTTTCTCAACCATGTACACCTTACATCACGTAGCAACTAAAACCGGCGCTTAATCTTTGAAGAAGGCTATCCATCCTTTGGCATTCCACTACATTTCATCTTGCTTAGACGTTTCACTGTTTAGCTAAGTTTCTTCTAACAAAGCAATGAATGAAATTGCGAGAATGTGCTAATAAGCTAACAAACATAGCACATGCATACATATTCATAAGTGTGCATTAGATAAATGAGCGTGAATTCGGCGATTTTGACGCAAAATGAAAATGTCCTAGGATTGCAGTGAAAAAAACTAAATAGGACTTGTGTACTGAATTCAGCGGAATTTAATGTATTACGTACGTAATGGTACGTACATACAAATATAAATACATAAAAAATAATAGCCTCCTCAACGTTTTCATACCTAAATAACGGTATTGAAGGTAACTTCTTTTTATTTTGGTAATCCACCAGCAGCTGATGTGACAAGTTTCTCCATTTCTGTTGCCTCTCTCTCCAAACAAATGAAATAAAATAAAGCACTGAAATGATAAAAACAGAAAATAAAACGTCTGCAGAAATGCTTGATTAGTAAACGTTGACAGCAACTAAGAGTATGTGGGCAAACAGATAATGGCTAAGATATGTATGTGTGCATATACAGACCCTGCAGGGAAACCACGGACTAGTGAATCAAATTTCTAGTTTTGTACTAGGTCTTTATCGCCAAAAAGGAACTAGTCCTATAGGAACTAGATCCCCACCAGTCCAAAATCGGCGAAAAGTGGTACTTTTAAAAAACTAATTTTTTTTCAGTTTTTTCACTTGAAATCTATATTTAAAGTGACGAATTTAGAAATGGTTCGGAACTATAGAAAAAGGGATGCGAAACGAACTAGATCTTATTTGTCGAATTTAGAACTAGTTCGGAACTATCGAATAAGGGATGCAGCTGTGGGCTTGTTTACTTTACATAGATATGTGTTCGGCGGCTTTTTCGTTCAAATACGCTTCTATTCTGTGCTTCGCAGATGCTTTTTCATAGCTTGGTAATACAAAACTAAAATTTGTGTTAATATTTCAACATCTTGGGACCGTCTGGAATCTAACAAATAACAGCGAGCACCTCTGCAAACTCAGCTACAGCTAAAGGTATGTAAACGTACATTTCTTACAATCATTCAAACAAATGTAAGTTCAAATTGAAAATAATTTAAAATCGCACACACGGAAGAACCAAAAAGACTAAAAGTTATGATACTTTTTTCTTTCTTCTGTCGATTTTAGAACTGGTTCGGAAGTATAGAATTTAGGACTAGTTCGGAACTATCGAAAAAGGGATGCAGCGGGGGGCAATTGACACTTCCTAGGACATCGCCATGTTAAATTCGCCATTTGCTTGCATGCAAAAGAGATTTATCGCGAACCAGTACTGGGTATAAATGTACTAGGATCGCACCAGTTCAGAACTAGAGATTTTCCCCACAGGGGAACGTCTACTTCGCATACATACATACTTATGTATGTACTGATGAACAAATGCAGACGAAATCATCGCTCTAATATGTAAGTTTACTGCTACTGATAGGCTGCTGAGCATTGATTGGCAGCAGTACAACAAGATTGCTGGCGGAAAATTGTCTTAAGACATAATGGCAACAGAAGCAAGGACGTGAAATTGCACAGCCTGCGGAGTTAAGACATTGCCAGTCATACAAACGTACACCATTAATGGCTATTGTGCGCGAGTAAATGTGCGAAAGCGTACGTGATCTCATGAGAGCACTCGAATTCACCCATAGTTTATGTTTTACTATTATTTATTCATTTCCCATAAAGCTGGAGTGTGCCGATAGTGATTCTATGGCTTGCCTTTTGCGTTCCGGATCTGGTTAGCAGGCGAGATTCTTAAAGATTGCATTAACATTTTCTTATACGAATATTTATTAGCTTGAAAACATATTTTAGAAAACAAGCCAAAACGAACACCTTGTCAAGGTGTAGCTTAGTCTATTTAAGAAAGAAAAGTTTACAGGATTTAGTTTGTGACTTCTGGTAATACCAATTTGTTATTTGTTTTATAGCTATCACATTAATATGCAGGCGTTTTGTCATCTTATCTGTGAATATTCTGGCCTGTTCGAGACTATTCAATGTCTGGACAGAATGTGATCCTCCACCTGTTTCACTACACCAAGTAAAAAGCAATATAATTTCTTCAAACAGAGTCTTTTCAGGTTTTCCATTTTTCGATTTGAAAATTTGAAAATTTTAGCAGAAGTATTTAAAAAAAAATTTGTATACAATATGGAATGATTGTAAGAAATGTAACATCGTACAGCTTCCTAAGTAAAAACACTATCAGCTGATTGCCAAAAAATGCCTACAGCTGAGATCACCTGTTTTTGGCATTTGGTGTTATGTTTTACAATTTCTTCAATTCCACTTACAATTTCATCTATTTCTATTAAAATTTATTCCGAAAACACCAATACACTACCCAAAATCACACTTACAGCCGGCCAGAAAAAACGGAAAGAAGAAGAGTTACGTTACTTATAGAACTGTACGATGAAATGTAATTCAAACCAAAAATTTTACATGATTATACAAACAGATGTAAGCGAAATTTTTCGATGCTCTAAAAACATTTCTGCATCAAAAACCAAATTCTGAAAAAATGTCGCTTACGTCTTTTTGGCGGCTTCGATATGTCCTTTAACTTTATCTGGGTATGAAGACGTGCTTACTATTACCCGCCGAGACGATTTTGCAGCCGTAAAAAATCAGTACCCGAATTTCGCCGTTTTTCTAGATCAAAATATTTACGGGTTCTATGGAAAAGATAACCCTTAACAACCCCCATGCTGAATAGGTCAATAGAATATTGCCTTGTGATTTCTTAAGCTTTATTAAACTTTACGATTACGAATCTGAAGTCAGTTTTTAATATTTCAAAATGGCGGATCCAATATGGCGGACAGATTTAGAAAAAATTTTCAGATTTTTATGAAATTTGATATTTGAGTCGCTAATTACAAAACTGAAATCAGTTTTCGAAAATTCGAGAAGGTGGATCCAACATGGCGGATGGATTTTTAATAATTGGCAGATTTTTATGAAACTTGTTATCCGAAAATTCTTTGAGTCGCTGACTACAAAATTGAAATCAGTTTCCAAAAACTTCAACATGTCGGATCCAATACGGCAGATGGATTCAAAATTTTCTATATTTTTTTTTGAAATTTTAAATCCGAATATCCTTTGAATCGTTGACTACAAAACTTAAATCAGTTTTTATAAACTCAAAATGGCGGATCCAATATGGCGGCTGGATTTTTAAAAAATTGCCAGATTTTGCTTAGGGTCGGTAATTACAAAGTTGAAATCAGTTTTTATAAACTCAAAATGGCGGATCCAACATGGCGGATGGTTCTTTTAAAAAATTGTTCAATTTTTATGAAATTTGACATCCGAAGGTCCTTTGAATCGCTGACTACAAAACTTAAATCAGTTTTCAAAAACTCAAAATGGTGGATTCACTATGGCGGGTGGAGTTTAAAAAAAAAATTTAAGATTTTTCTTTGGGTCGGTAATTACAAAGCTGAAATCAATCTTTTCAAAAACTCAAAATGTTGGATCCAACATGGCGGATAGAACTTAAAAAATAATGTTAAATTTTTATGAAATTTGACAACCGAAGGTTTTTTGAGTCGCTGGCCATAAAACTTAAATTCGATTACCCCCTGTAAAATTGTCGGCTTCAAAATTGTGTGGAACATTTTAACCCTCTAAGTGCCTTTTTCAACGACCTTTCATTTTAGCTGTTTTGAGAATGCGCCAAAAATGCCCGTTTAAATAGGGGTTATGGGTTAATTTCTCATACACCAGAGCCGTAACTACTGACCTATGGATCAATCGGGACGACTGTGAGATCTCAAGATTCGGTTGGGCGAGACTCAATAAGAATCTTACTGAGGAAATGTTGACACTAAATAAATCTGCGGTAAGGGCTCTAACCGCCGTTATCATAGGACTATAGCCCCAATGCTCCATCGATGGCGTATATACACAAGCTACCGCTGCAGAAGTTGTCGGGAAGACGATGAAAAGGAATCGATTCCCCACTTCTTATGTCAATGCCCAGCTCTCCAGACAAGGTGTCCCAAGTATTTGGGATCACTCTTTGTCAATAGCATGGGGGATATAGCGGAGGTGAAAATATCGAACGTCCACGATAACAGCCGAGATACTGAATGGTTTGGCAGACTCTATTGATATTCAGAGTACAGATTAACTGCAGGTCGAAGGATGTGCCTCCTCCTGGCACTCGTAGAGGTCATTCACAATTACCTAATCTTCCTCCGAGTATGAGACATTCGTACGCGTAAACGTTTGTGCAATTCTTTTGACACAATTTTGAACCTACATATATTAGGCCAAATTGCGTAAAAAGCTAACAATTGGTAATTGGCGACCCCAAAAATATAATAAAACCAAATTTTGAATGAAAAATTGTATCGATGGCCAGTAGCCCACTAGAATAAAATATGTATGTATTCATTTTTACTATGGGATTATATGTAAATTCCAAACTTTAAAGCCGTTAATTTTCGACGCCCATT
Organism: Rhagoletis zephyria; assembly: GCF_001687245.7. Taxonomy (NCBI): domain Eukaryota; kingdom Metazoa; phylum Arthropoda; class Insecta; order Diptera; family Tephritidae; genus Rhagoletis; species Rhagoletis zephyria. Next base: position 54,240 of record NW_016158123.1, read on the forward strand.
GATTTCATATTTAGTATTAAATTAGGCAATGTGCAAAAGCACAATAAACTTCAGACTGACATCATAACCCTTCCCTTAATCATAATCCCAATATACATATATACTTCATACATTTTTATGCTAAAGAGAATTGAAATATACTCACGTCTTTCACAAACCCTTCGCCTGTTCACTTGCGTTTGTTTGTGACCTCATTTCATTTTTATCCCAAATAAAAATTGCCCCGCTTTCTTCTAACATATGCTCATGATATTTTACAGCTGTTGCGCTCTAAAGTTTACGTGTTTAACAAGAAATTAAATGCAAACAAAAACGATTTGAGTTACGTGCAACCACCATGTAATAAATAGGTTAGGCAAACATAAACTGAAAGTGCCTGGAAGAAGAAGTCAAACTTCAAGTGAGTGAAATGTTGAACAGCTGTTCGTTTCAGCTTTTTATATTCAACCAACATTATGCCAACAGTCGAGAGTATTTGACCTAATAAGGCGAAGAGTTGTTAAATATTTAATGGTAAGCACTTTTACGTTTATGGTTAAAATCGTAAAAAAAAGGTAGACTGTAAAGTTGGGGTGGCGGGTGGCGGGTGGCGGGTGGCGGGTGGCGGGTGAGTGGCTTATTTAAAAAACGAAGTATCTTATGCTATTTAATAGGTTATTATGTATTTTTATTATTTAACGACTTTAGACTGAGCTCGGAAAAATTATTCAATACAAATTAACTAAGAATGATGCTAGCTGTTGTCCAATATCACAATGTTTTCATTGTAATCAACAAATTTCCCTTCTTATTTTCTTTAATTTTCACTTTCGCTACAACCAATGCACCTTTGGCGTTTTTAAAAACTTTTTTATTAAACAATTTTCCAAACAAAATTAAAGTTCATAACAGAGAGTTGAAATGATCTATAAAAATTGGGCATTCAATAAATTTCACAAGGATCATGATGTCCTAATTTTGACTTGATTTGCGTTAGTATTTTATTCGGTTCAGCTAACCTGCACAAAATCGTTGAGTAAATGAATTCTTCACAACTGGGTTCTTATTTGATGGGTAACGACTTTAAGTGGTTTTAGTGGTTGAAATCGGATAACTAACTGGACATAAAACTCCAATTTCAGTTTATTAATTTTTATTGTCGATATTTCGACCTCAATCTGAAGTCATCCTCAAGACTCTAAATACATAAACACATTGACTTATTATTAATATGTAAATTATTGCAAAGCATAAGCTAAACACAACTTACACTCTTAATTGTGCCCGGTCGACTGATTAGGAGCGCAGAATTACAATTTAGGGTAGGTAGATTTGGGATCCTCTCTATTATCACACAGATCATCGTGAGAGATTTTCTTGATGAAAGTCCAAAAAGATCATCCGCGTATGCTTAGATGCAGAGTGTTGGGAGTACCCTGTATTATCTCTGACCTAGTAGGTAGAAAAAAGGGGTTTCGACATTACTTCCGCGGACATAATTTCCACCGAAGCGTGACATAAGTTCCACGGAAGCTATGTCAAAAAATTACTGAATACTCAGCCTCATTGCGTAAGTCGTAAATTTGGCTCGTCTCGACCATAACCGCATTTCCGACTGTCGTCCTGAAATAAGTAAATGACGAAAATCCTCAGAGACTATGTAGTGCTGCCAAGTTTTTCCGTTTTAATACACTAGCCGAGTGAAAGTTTTAGGCAATGCCCCTCAAAAAAACATTTGCATTCGACACGACTTTCGCAATGAGGCTGACCATCTATCGATTTCTGATCCACGGAAGTAAATTCTTACATTACTTCCACAGATTTGATTCAATGAAGTCATAAGTTGCATGATATGTTTGTATTAAATGAGCTGCTACTTTTTACAGAATCTTAAATTTAAGCTCGGTTTCTTTTTAGAAAAGAAAGGCGCCACTTCATTGGAAAACGAAGAATAAGAAGAACTAGACATTGAAATTGACGATGACTTGATCGAATTTAGCAAAGAAAATTCTAAGTCAAAGACTTCTGACAAGGCACAAGAATTTCCCAATTCAGCAAGTCTCAAAATTTGTATCATTTGTAAAATAGATCCTCCCGACATTGTATATCATTTGAATGAATTTGACTGGTGGGACATTGAAAAGAACTCTAAGTGTTTCACCCTCGTGCACTCAAAGATGAATTTTAGCCAAAACATGTAATCTTCACGAACGATGTTTTTGTGTTGTAAAATATGAATTATACGCTTTTGTTTTCAATAAAAATTAGGATTATATAATCTTCATAGAAATGTTGAAAAATATTCAAAGTTGTGGCTGGTGGGACATCTTCTTGTGACTGGTCTAAAGTAATAATGCAAGAAGTAAAAGTTTCCATAGACAAAAATCAAAACTTCTTTTGATTTATTTAATATTTCCCAAAAGAGTAATGAAATGTAGTCATTTAAAAAAGAGGTTACTACTGAAATAGAGATAATTAGGGATATTTAAATTTATGTCGTTTTCCTTTTTTCAATGGAATGACCCATAAATGAAGAATAAAAATTATAAATTTCGCTCCGTTAGCTTACTGGACGGCCCTCACCCTCTCTGGCGATAAAATTTATGTGGAAATTAAGTCCAGACATAACTTCTATGAGATTTTCATGAACATTTTCTGCAAGTTATGCCATGAATTAATTTCTATGGAAGTTATGTCTGATCTACGTAAAAATTAAGTCTGAAATAACTTATACGGGCCCACGGAAGTTATGTCGTTTACCCGAAAAAAGACTCCTTCTCCTAATATCTGACGGAAGTTAATACTACTTTTTCTACATATCAAACTCTATGCATAACACCTACTTTTATTCGTATTACTTTAGTCTTTAGATTAAAAAAAAGTAAGTGCGCCTGGGCCACACTGTAGAAGTGAAACTTACGTTACATACATTTCTATTTTGTCTCATAAGTTGAGTTATGAGTCATAACCAATATACATATGCACATACAACATCTGCTTTTCCTTAAAGTTATATTTTTTGTCTTTTTTCTATCTAGATACCTACCTCAACCAACGTTCGTTCTAATTACATTTATGTTATTCTGTTTTCCTCTATCTTCATTTTCATCTTTATACTCTATCGATAATAAAATCGATAATCGAGATAACATCCAATAAAACTTCGATAACAAAACCGATAAAAATATCGATAACAAAATCGATGAAAAATTCGATAAAAATTTCGATAGCAAAATCGATAATAATATTGGTCGCAAAATCCATTAGAAACTCGATAAAAATATCCATTAAAAATCGATAAAAATATCTATATCGATAACAAAATCGATAAATATCGATAAAAAAATAGATAAATATCGATAACAAAATCGGTAACAAAATCGATAAATATCGATAACATAATCTATAATAAAATCATTAACAAAATCGATAACAAAATCGGTAAATATCGAAAACCAAATCGATAAATATCGCTAACAAAGTCGATAAATATTGATAACAAAATCGATAAGAATCGATAACAAAATCGGTAAATACCGATAACAAAATCGATAAATATCGCTAACAAAGTCGATAAATATCGATAACAAAATCGATAAGAATCGATAAGAAAATCGGTAAATATCGATAACAAAATCGATAAATATCGATAACAAAATCTATAAATATCGATAACAAAACCGATAAAAATATCGATTATTTCATCGATTCTCGAGAATCCCGAAAATTTCTAAAATCCCAAAATAGTTCCCGGATTGAGTCTCTGTGTCCCTCTCTATATCCTTTCCTATTTAATTACCTCTATTTTAATCTTTACTTTTAATTTTTGTCTTTACTTTTATGTTCATCATTTTTTTCATCTACATATTCCCCTTCACCTTTGCCCTCATATATGTAAGTAAAGTGTTTGAATTTACCTTGGTCTTCATTTTTGCCTTTATCTTTATGCATCTTTGTTTTAGTTTTTATTTTTACCTTTGCCTTAATCCTTTCCTTTACCTATGTACGTACTTACATTTACTTTCATTCTTGTATNACCTTGGTCTTCATTTTTGCCTTTATCTTTATGCATCTTTGTTTTAGTTTTTATTTTTACCTTTGCCTTTATCCTTTCCTTTACCTATGTACGTACTTACATTTACTTTCATTCTTGTATTGGTCTTTTTCTAAGTGTTATTCTTTAACCTTTTATTAGCAAATTTTTGTTACATTAATGCCATATGCATATACACAAGAAGTACTTGTTTCAGGCCCAACCATTTCCATTGCATCACTTCCGTTGCACCATTTCTGTGTGCAATTTCCGCTGAATTTTCCAATTTACTCCCAACCAAGCAACCGCCGCTAAAGAAGTTTCACTTCAAAAAAAAAAAATCATTGAAAAGGTAGTATTTTTTTCCTTTTTAACCGACTTCAAAAAATGAGGAGGTTATCAATTCGTCGGAATATTTTTCTATTTCTGAATGTATATTAATGTTGCCGTATAACTTTAGACCACGTTAAATAACCGATTTCTATAGTTATTATTGTTTTTAAGAAAAGGTGGTACCTCAGAGATGGTTCTATACTAATTTCGTTTAGATCCGAACATTGGATCATAAAGAAATTAATGGTGCATTTACATGGTAGGAATCTGTTCATAAGCCGTATGAATTTTCCTGTAAAAGAAGCACCAACTCTATGAAGAAATGAACGAAAGCGACATATATTTAACAATTTTGACTTATATACTTGGCAAGCATTTTTTGTAAACAACAAATAGAAAAATTTTATTTTGTGCTCGCTTCGAAACTAGAAGCTTATTTTTTTTGTTAAATGTGCTTTAAAAAGGACCTATTGGCAATAAAGCTTGGTGGATTGCTATTTTTGCATATTTGTAATGCTTCCATTTAAACATCTTTGTGGAAAAACAGTTTTTGTTCAGAATTGCTTGTTTACGAAACGTTTGGTATAATACTTCTACATATCGTCGTTTAAAGTACAAAACCGCGCATCCAGAAAATGCAAAACCTCGTATGTGAGGTTGCCTAAATTTTATAGTAGAGAGTAAACCTTTACCTAATTAAAAACGGTTCTCTCTTTTAAACTTAATTATCTGTTCTCCTTATGTCTAAGTATCGATATTTTATTATAAATGGCTAAGGGCTTGATGCCAGCAGCTTCCGGTGACCAAATATCTTGTTTGGCACAAATTTCAGTTTCGAGGTTTTGCAGAACCACGATACGCGCTTTTGTACTTTATGAGACGATATACATATTGGCGCTTACACAATATGTTAGGTTAGTGTTTGGCCTAGCTTCTCCTCCCATATGTGGCGTGCGTGATTTTGTCACACAAAGTAAATGACAGTTTNCTATTTCTGAATGTATATTAATGTTGCCGTATAACTTTAGACCACGTTAAATAACCGATTTCTATAGTTATTATTGTTTTTAAGAAAAGGTGGTACCTCAGAGATGGTTCTATACTAATTTCGTTTAGATCCGAACATTGGATCATAAAGAAATTAATGGTGCATTTACATGGTAGGAATCTGTTCATAAGCCGTATGAATTTTCCTGTAAAAGAAGCACCAACTCTATGAAGAAATGAACGAAAGCGACATATATTTAACAATTTTGACTTATATACTTGGCAAGCATTTTTTGTAAACAACAAATAGAAAAATTTTATTTTGTGCTCGCTTCGAAACTAGAAGCTTATTTTTTTTGTTAAATGTGCTTTAAAAAGGACCTATTGGCAATAAAGCTTGGTGGATTGCTATTTTTGCATATTTGTAATGCTTCCATTTAAACATCTTTGTGGAAAAACAGTTTTTGTTCAGAATTGCTTGTTTACGAAACGTTTGGTATAATACTTCTACATATCGTCGTTTAAAGTACAAAACCGCGCATCCAGAAAATGCAAAACCTCGTATGTGAGGTGGCCTAAATTTTATAGTAGAGAGTAAACCTTTACCTAATTAAAAACGGTTCTCTCTTTTAAACTTAATTATCTGTTCTCCTTATGTCTAAGTATCGATATTTTATTATAAATGGCTAAGGGCTTGATGCCAGCAGCTTCCGGTGACCAAATATCTTGTTTGGCACAAATTTCAGTTTCGAGGTTTTGCAGAACCACGATACGCGCTTTTGTACTTTATGAGACGATATACATATTGGCGCTTACACAATATGTTAGGTTAGTGTTTGGCCTAGCTTCTCCTCCCATATGTGGCGTGCGTGATTTTGTCACACAAAGTAAATGACAGTTTCACGCCGACTCCGAACGCCAATTGTATTTTTATGAGAAGCTGTTTCCATGACAAAATCCGCTCGAAGGTTTTGCATCAACTGTATGAAAAAATTAAAGGGAGAAGTATACATGCCTTCTATAATTTTGACTTATGTATATGTATATTTGGCAAGTCTTTTTGTAAACAACAAAAAATACACATTTCCATTTCTTTGCCAGCTTTACAAATATAGGCTTATTTTTACTTAAATGTTATATAAAGCTCATTAAAATGTTGTGTAATGTCTTGTTATCATAGTGCTTTATATTTTTATTATCCACCCACCATACGTGAGTTGCTTCTATTGAAAAAGATCTAATACAAAGAATATATTTGTTTTGAAATTGTTTGTTTATTGTTTTTAATTTTTAAAATTCCTACTTTTGACATGTATGTGAATGGCGGAGTTGCCGCTTTCCTCCTTTTTGGTGGGTTTTATGTTAAAAAATGCATCAAAATGAAAAAAAGCTCCTTGGTATCTCTGCATCTGTTAAACTTTCTATGGGAAGATGTATGAAAATCCAACTTGCTATAATTTCATATGCTTAACAGTATCTCAACAGTATGTTTACAGTATCTCCCCATAATTTTTCACATGAAAAAATGTATTATATGCATCCCACTCCATATCATTGAATTCCTCATTNGCATGTAAATGCGCCATAATGGTACTCTTAAATTTGTATAAGAGAATTGAAGTCGGTTTTGTTGTTTGCTTAAAAATTATTAAAATTTTGAAACAGACTTATTTAGCCGGTTGTAGATGCAATTTTGTATTTTCGCACGTAAAACTCTAAAGTTGTCCTCTTAATGGCAAATTTAATTTTCTCTAATCGGCATTTGTAATTACATTTCCAAATTCTTCTCTCAACTCAAGAGTTTTGAACTTCTGCTTCTCTGCTTCTTTGCTTCTCTACTGTTTGCTTATCTTTTCAAATTGTCACTTAAAAGCAAATAATACAAAGACATTTCGCCATTTTCACTTTAAATAAGCCAATTTTAACAATAATCGTTAAACGCTTGTCAGGACGACAAGGAAGGATACTCAAGCAACGACACACAGGAAAAGAAAAGAAAAGCATACAACAAACTAGTGACGCATGCACTTGAGAGCAGCAATGCCTTGTTATAAAATAAAAACAACAAGTTTCTATTGACTCTTGAGAACGCAGACGCGCAAAAAGCTTCGGTTGGGAAAGTGAAACAATCATAATGCTATCAACTCAGACAACAATAATAACAACAATAATAAGAGCTAAGACGTACCAAACGGGACAAGTAAATGCTTTGGTGGAAGGAGGTAAATAAATAGTTGCATTAAAGATTCCCCTTTTTTTAAGAATGGCGTTACTATAATGCGGCATATCGAATAAAAGACGCCACCATTCCAGCTGAAGATTAAATGGATTTATCAAGCAGGTATGATGAGTGTGTAGCTGTATGCAGCGGCTGATACTGCCTTTTCAGTGCCCTGATTTTATTTAGTTATACTTCCAATGCAGTTGTGGAAATTTAATGTTTTCAGCGGGTAATGAAATTTGTTTGAGACCTCTACTACTTGGTGCTTTATTTATTTGTTTATTTTACTAATAAAAATATTTAATACTTAAAGTATATAAAATATACAATGTTTTAGGATATTAAAAAACATTTGAGTATACCCATTTACAGGCGTCGATTACCACAACTCTTTAAGGCCGAAGGACTCTTTTTTTCAATCGCAACTGTCTCCTAAAAAGTGTGTTTCCTTTTCAATTGCCCAGCCATATGGACATGTAATTTTACCGTATGCTGCTGACAAACCAATCGGGTAATTTTGAGTTCACCCAGCAGAAAATTTGTAACCGTTTCTTGTGTATCCCAGCAGGAAATAAATATTTGCTTATTGTGTGTAAACAATTCTAGACTAGTGCATTGCTATGTCAGGAGTAGTTCGAGGTAAGGGACCGTTTCGGGATCTATTCAGGACTACTTCAGGATACTTTGTGACTTGTTCAGGATCGTTTGGGGACTTAGTTCGGAATAATTTCGGTACCGCTTCAGAACTACTGTTGGACTATTCTGGGGCTAGTTTGTTATAATTTTGAGACCATTTCGGGACCGTTACAATACTTTTTCGAGATCATTCCTGGATAAGGTCACGACTTTTTCGACCGTTTCATAGCCTGTTCAGGACCATTGCGGAACCAATTTGGGACTAGTTCGGGATTATATCAGGCCTAGTTCATTTTAAGACTAAGTAATAGAGTACCATTTCTGGACTGGTTCCAAATCATTTCGGGATAAGTTCACAAATATTCCGACCATTTTCGGTCTAGTCAGCACCATTTCGGAACTAGTTCAGAACCATTTCACTTTTATCTTTAAATTTTACTTTACCTTTATCCTGATTTTATCTTCATTATTTTCTTCATCTGCATATTTACACATTTGTCACTTTGCCATATATATGTATGGCATTTGTATTAGTGTCAGATTTGAATTGATTTTTTTGCTTTACCTTAAACTAATTTGAAAATTAAGTAATTTTCTGCACTTTAGCAATATGCCTTTCCAGTGTTCGGACTACTGAAACTCGATCCGGCAGTAAATGGTTCCAAAAACTGGAGCAAAAACGAAATTTTCGGAGCTAATTAACATTTTTTTTTATTAAATAGTATAGTATTGGCTTGAAGTGCTTGTAAATCAGCTTAATCTCTAAATAGTATTCAAAATCAATAAATTTATAATGTTCCACAATGCAAGTAAATAACCTATGGGGGCAAAAATCGAAAAATTCGTTGTCTGCAATGTGAATGTGTTTGCTATTTTTGTAAAGGTAATTTATCTACTAAAAAGAATTAAGTACAAATTTCACTATAAAATGAATTATGTGCCGCCAAGAAGCCACTAAATTCGACAAATTTTATACAAAGAATATTAATAAGAACATAGCTCTTCACGGAAACAAATGCCAAAAATTACATTCTTTAAAATAAATTGTTGGTTTGACGTTTTTTATTTCCACATAGATAGTAGAGAGCTACAAGATTCAACATTTTGGAATAAAATTAAATACAGAGTGTCCCTGCGGTATTCCAGAAAAACAATTTTTTTTAATTAAAATTAAAAAAATGGTAAATTTTAATGGAATTAATAAAAAATATGTGTGAACTTTTACACTTGCACTTTTTGAAGTAATGTTATTGAAATACATAGGTATCACCATATGAGAGTCAGACGAAAGAGGTTTAAGAAGGTTTTAGCTGGCTAATACTACGAAGAGGGTTGCCATCTCTGTTTAAAGTCAAATTTAGTTAAACTAAAATAATAATTGTGTCAAACCAAAGATTTACGACATCGAATTTGTTATTTTATTACATACATTGTCAATCAGTGATTGGTTCTTATTACAATCCTTTTAAATTACTGGACTCTTAAATTCACTAAGAAATGTTTTAACTCTTCAATCATTTCTTGCTTAATATGTCCAATTTTTCCTTTTGTCTGATACCCATATTGATATACGTATTTCAGTTATCTTATTCCCTTAATTAAAGGGAATTTGATTTCTTAAACATGTAGCAACCCTTCAATGTGTCGTTTAAAAGTAAAGCATTTTCAAAACCATTTCAATTGATACCCATATTTTAAAATCTATTTAATTTAACTTATTAATCAATTTTAATAAATTTAGTAACAGGCGGCAGCTTTTTTCATATAAATAATAAAATAAATAAAACTTTATTGCACATCTACAGGTCAAGCCCTGTCATTTGACACCTCAAATTTGAAAATAGAACAAACTATAGTTACATTATGTAAATGCCACAAGAACCCAAATTTTCAACTTTAAGAAGTTACCATATTATTTTAAAAAAAAATCTTAATGTGAATGGAAAAAAGTAAAAAAAATCGAAGAATATTTAAGGTCAAGCGGGGTAGGGAGTAGATTTTTAATTTAAAAAAGAAATCGGAGTAAATCGACTACGATCGGAGCAAAGTTCGAACGCTGTGCCTTTCTAATTATATATGTATAATTCTTTATACCGTAGAAGCATACTTTAGCTATAGAAAGGGTTTAAATAAAACATGTTTGCCTATTTATATATAAGAAATGTTGCATTTGCAAAAATTTGGGCTTTTAGTCAGCCACAAAATCGCAAACAGAAGACTCATTTGGGGGCCTCATTTAAACTACTAAGCAAAAAACTGCGTTTGAACACAAAAATTACCTTCTGTGTATACACTGAAATGATAAGCCCGATAATTCAATTTATGGTGGGAAAAGACAAAATTGCATAAATTCAGACCACAGACCAATGCCTTAGCAGGTCAATCTGCTCTGAAAGTAGATAGAAGGCAACTAAAAACTCTCTGTGGAGCACTTACGAGCCAACGTAAGTTTAATAAACATATTTGAAAACTTGGCATGACTGATACTATCGAATGCAGACTCTGCTGTGATTATGAGTAGACAATGAAACACTTGATCATCAATTATCCAGAACTAACGAACAGAAGAAAGAAATTCTCAGGCGACAATGCAGACAGAGATAAATTCATTCCCACGACAGCCGGTTCTACGTACCGGAATGACTCGGGTTTCACCCGACCAAGGGCTGTTGTTTCGGCGATCTAACCCCGTTTAGGTCGGCGAAGTATCTTAGAAGTTGTCCGTCCATAGGGCTACATTCACTACGNGTCTTTAGGCCTTAAACAGTGATTTTTGTGCCCTCGCCTGTCTGTTGATTAATAGTGTGAAGAGATTTATGCGAAAAGTTTGCTGGCGCGCATTTTCGATTAGAGAAAATATAGGCCAACTCATTTGATATGATATATTTGTGGCGTCGCGATGTTCCGGAGCAGCACAATTGGTTTGCTTATACAAAAAATTTAAATCACAGATACCGCTAGAAAGGAGATGGTCAAAAAATGAAGTCATATTCCAAATTGAATAGACCTAAAGGAAAGTATAATGAAGTTAAAAAAAAGTATAAGTATCTTCACTTTTCTGCTTTCAACTTTTAAAATATGTGTGTATGTATTCTACCTGGTTCGCAAGGCTAATGAACAAACTCGTTAAAGTATATAGTCAGCAGATGGTTATAAATGCCTTTTTGCAACCGATGGAACCCAGGCTTTATCACTGGTCTCCCCATAAGGAAAGGTAAACCTGTGAGAGTACATCAGTTTCTACATTTGTGTAATAAAGAGCGGCTCAATAACACAAATTGGTGGAGAAAGTGGGCCATGCACTTAGCAAAAATAGCATATTGGTTGATTGTTCCCTTGTCGAGCTTGGCTTGGAGACATTATTATTGTCAAGAAATTGAATATTTCTTTAAAGTAATTTACACACTTACTAAATATCCTTCTTCTTTTTTTGTTTATTTTTTTCTGTCAAATGAGCAATACATTTTTACTGACCATGAGGGAAGAAGACTTTTGGCTTTTTAAAGTAATTATATAATGTGATACGAACTGCTCCACAAGATAAGGACAAGTCAAGATTTGGAATGCTATTTAAGTCCATTAGGGTTCTCATTATCGGGGCATAATTGACGTAGTGAGATTTTAAAAGCCTAACGTAAAAGAAAGTGGCACGCCTGGTGCATTAAACTGTTGTCTTTCCGAGAGTTTGGGACACTCAACTGATCCATATACAATATTGGACACACAACTAAAGCGAGGAAGGAGAATCTGCTACTTAAGGGCAGACAGAGCGATTCATATGAAGCAGTCGGTTCAGTCAAATTAAAGGAGCGTAAGGCAAATTCTATGAATATTTTCTGGATTTATTCTATTCGGCTTGTATTTATTAGAAGATAGGTTCGGTATCCAGATGAAAGAGGCATACTCGGGCCTTGATGTTACCAGAAAAACATAAAATGTATTCAGAGTGTAAGGATCTCAAAAAGAAGCGCTATAGTGCCGAATAAAGGCTAGAATTGCATACGATTTTGAAAGAGTATGGTTATTGTGGGCGGATGAACTCAATTTCGTATCGTAATAGGTCATCAGCATAGAGAAGAAACTTAGATGTTTAGAAGCAAGAACTGACATCATTGAGGAATAAAATATTTTCGCTACAAAAGGTCAGCATGATTGACATTATCAATTGCAACCGCACAGAGTCTATTAGACAGGTATGTATGTAGATATGATGTTATCCACTGAAGGAACGTGACTCTAAAATGACTGAGGGAGTGGTGGCTTCTATGTTGTTCCTAGCTTGAACTTCAACATTTGTTTAGGGCTGCAGATCACTGCAGTATTTTCAAGCTAAGATATACGCTGCTGAAGAATAGCAGAGTAAATAGGTAAACTTATCACTCCTTACTTTCGGGCTGCCATTAAGGCAGTAGCTGCTGCCATAAACCCACTCACTCCGTGTACTACAGTGAACCAAAACCAAAATAAATAGATAAACTTGTACCAATAGATCGTATATAGGCTAGCACTCCCTGTTGTAGATTGCAGCCCAGTAGTTGGGCATTTACGGGACACTGTTCCCACGCCACGCTTCGAAACTAAATCAATTTTCCTAAGCTGGTGGCAGCCATCGTCTAAAAAATTTTCGAAATAAATACAGCTTTCTTAAAGTCTCTCTCGTTTGAAACTCTTACTAAAAACATTTCATCTAACTGGATTATTAAACTGATTTTAACTTTTTGGACAGGTGGCAACTCTCCTAAATAATATTACTCAAACAAATCGTTCTTGAACTGCTTTCGTTTGGCACCTACAATGTTGCGATATCTAATTTAACTTATTAGTTTTTAACAGGTGGCAAACCCCTCACGACATCCACATCGAAGTAATATTTTATTTAGATCGGTGCGAGAAATTGCATAGAAATTCGTTCAGCCGTTTTAGCGTGAAAGAGCAACAAACATACTCACTAGGCTGGTTGAAAAAGAAGTAAAGTTGGAGTTGAATGCTTCCCAACCCCCGAAAAAATAAATCCATGTTTTTTTTTTATTTCGAAATCAAAAAATATATTTGGAGGTCGCTCTAAGCGCCCGGAGTTTTCAATGTGTGTATTTTGTATAGGGAACAAATCAATCAAAAAAATCAAAAAAAAAAAAATCTGTTTCTTTAGCCAATTGCTTACTTAACCATGTTTTAATTGTAGTTATTTTTTATATAACAAGAAAAATGTAGAGCTTAAATTCTTTGAAAACAAGTCCTGTTTCGGCACAATTTTAAACAGCGCGGTGTCCTCAGATTTTTCTTAGAGTTACCATGTTGGCACTGCTATTCGATTGAAAGCTCCGGGGAATATGGGCACCCAGCACCCTTTCTTGAGGTAAGACTTACTGGTATTAAATTATTGGACTTCTGATGTGGAACCTTGCTTTTCTGTATTGTTAACTATTGTTAACTAAGTTAAAAGGACGAACATTTGTTGGGACTGAATCTTACTTAAAAATTTAGTATTGAACACTCGCATCGAAGAACAAATTTAAAAAGTCCGTACTAATACTTAAACTACATCCTGGCAACCACTGTCTCAGCAGTAAAGATCCCTAGCTTAAGCAAACCTTCTTTTTATCTGCTTATACTTATGTGTAGTATAGTAAAAATAGTGCATACACAATGTAAAATTGATTGCACATTCCCATATTCACTTTGAGGGATTGCAACATACAAACTTCAGTGAGCTTCAGGCTGTCTATAGCATTCATTTCTTTCAATGGCAAATCTTTTCACAATTCACATAAATATGTCAATTTTATTTTCCCAAAGCGGTCTAGGGCGAATAGGGCGATTAGGTGAGCATAGTGAGCGTGCGGAAAAGCAGCACTAAGTCTATTGCTCAATATGTCTCTTGGCGGTCTTTTGTTGCTCATACGCCGTGTAGCCATAGGAGTACCTGCTATTAACAAATGTATGTATGTACATATGTATGCGCATTACTTTAAGTCTCCGCACTTATCTTCACATGCCTGCATGCTTATCAACTCGACCAGACACAGCGCTCTGAACAATCTGTCATTGCGCATTTGTCTATTGTTCTGTGATGGGTTCAATTTCTTAAATTGCATTGCATTCTTAGGGTATTGCCGCTGGGTTATACGAGCATAACAATGGTAGGGAAGTTAGCACGAAATTCTCGCCTGTCCAAATTAAAGAAATGCCTGTAGTATTTATTTAGAAAATATTTCAATTAAATAAAGGTTTGTTTTTTGAGAAATTCTGTCAACGTTCTTTCACTAACCACTGTCTCTCGAAAGACAAAAGTCTGCAACTATCTTAAAAGCTCTTTTCTGTCTTTCGAAAAACTAATTGAAATATCACCTAAACGGGAGGTTTTAGCGCATTTTTTTGTTTTTTTAGCAATGAGTTTTAAATTAAATTACATGAAATAAAAAATATATATATATTTTGTTTTTTAAAGCAATAAAAATTAAGAGAAAAGTAAACTAAAAAATATGTTTCTAAAATTTTAATTAAATTAAAAAATTTGTTTCTATTTAAAAAGAAACAAAATGCGAGAATTAAAAACAAAATTGAAAAAAGAGAACAATTAATAAAGAATAAATAAGTTCCCAAAAAATTAAATGAAATTTTAAAATGTATGGTTTGTAAAGTAATGCATAATTAAAAAGGAAAATAAATTAAAAAAGGAAAATATTTGATAATTTTCTAAAAATTTAATGAAGTGAAAAATTTTTATTTTTAAAACAATAAAACCAAAAAATCAAAAGAAAATTAAATTTAAAAAGGAAAACAAAAAATTAAAAAAGAAAAAAAGTAGAGTAAGTCCCTGAAAATTAAATTCAGTAAAAAAATATTTTTTTTTTTAATAATATATTAAATCTAAAAATTACAAGAAAACTTAATTATAAAGTTTGATTAAAAAATGATAAGGTTAGGATGTTTCTGAAATTTAAATTAAATTAAAAGAATATGTATCTAAAAAAAATAAAATCTAAAAATTAAAAAAAAAAATGTTAAAAAGAAAGTAAATTAAAAAAAACGAAAAAAATAAGCTTCCAAAATTAAATATTAAAAACAAACCAAAACTCAAACTAATTTAATGTAAAAGAAGTAAAAAATTAATGTTTCCAAAAACTTAATGAAATTAAAAAAATATATATTTCTTTTTAAAACAAGAAAATATAATAAAAAGAAAATTGAATTTTAGAAAAACAAAATTATTAAAAAAGAAAAAGAATTTAAAATTTAAATGAAATTAATAAAAAACATTAGATTTAGTTATAAAATAAATTTATAAAAATTTAATTCAATTAAAAAATATTTCTTTATAAAACATTGAAATCTAAAAATCAACTTAATAACAGAAAAAATTTACTAAATTTTCTAAAAATTAAAAGTATTAAAAAATAAATGTTTTTTCTTTTCATAACAATACAACCTAAAAATTAAAATGAAATTTTATTTAAAAAAAGCAAGCAAAAATTTAAATAAAAAACAAACGCAAATTCGATTGCAGAGGACTCGACATTGGATCCCTCAATTGCTCACTTGCTCTGGTAAAGATGATGCCCGTCGGGCCCATAGAAAAGCTAGAAGCCTGTCGGCGGGGGTAGTTCTTAGCATTGTACCCGCCTAGCTGCTATTGGCTGGCTCCACTCTTCGCTAGTTATAACTACTCACACCCAGTGAACTCTTACTCCTTCTTCTTCGAGGTACTATTCATCAATCTTAAATTTAGGTTCCAGATGGCTGCAGTGTTTTACAGACAGTGTTTTTCCCACTCCGAAAATTCGTTTCCACTGCTCGCATATGTCGGTTTGCTCCCTGAGGCAAGTTGCAAGAGTCGAGTTTCGAATAAATTGGCCGTCGGTTGTGCCTGCAGCTGTTCGACGTTCTTTTCTTTCGTTGTTGGACGCCCATTTTTTTGCTGCACAGAGGCGAGCGCGTGTCTTGAATAAGACAAAATATTGGTCCCAGTCTACGTTCGGTGCTCGGATTGTACACGTGTCCTTAACACCGGAGGCATATCTGCCATCTATAACAACGCGAGTGATTTGGCTTCAAGTCCCTTCGACTAAATACATCGCGAGGACATCAACCAATCGAGCAGAAACCCGTTAAGGTCCAAACACGCCAGGTGTAT
Organism: Rhagoletis zephyria; assembly: GCF_001687245.7. Lineage (NCBI taxonomy): Eukaryota > Metazoa > Arthropoda > Insecta > Diptera > Tephritidae > Rhagoletis > Rhagoletis zephyria. The sequence goes on from NW_016158123.1 coordinate 70,563, forward strand.
ACCGCCAAGTCACAGCGATTTAGGCAGCATTGTCATTTTTATTGCAGTGTTATGTGTCCAGGTCCCAACCGCAGCACAGGACTACAATTTTTGTTGAGCGAGCGTTTAACTGGACTACATCGGAGTGTCCCCACTAAAACTTCCTCTATTTCTGCCGTGCCCAAGGGCTCTCCATAGGCTGCTTATTGCATCTCGTACTAGGATTACTTACGTTTCCTCCGTTGCACCTCAAAAAATCTAATTCTGCAAAAAATTACAAAAATTATTACACATTCATTTGCATATTGCTCCATAATTTTTCAGCTGAATCTCTTAAAAATCCTACAAGTACCACAAAAATAATTGAAAATTCTTATCAAAGCGCAGAAAAACAAAATCTACATACTTTGTAAGCGATGGCGGGACTGAAATAGAAAAAAAGTAAAATCAAATTGAATCAGTTTTCAATATTTGCCTTGCATACATATGCATATATGTACTTATATGGAGACGTCTCAAGAAAAGCTGAGTCCTAAAATATTGGCGCCGTGTTGTAATCTACGCAGCATTCCTTGATCAAAGTTGTACGCTGGGCGCGCGTTAAGGTGTCGTCATCATGTTGACGCTCAAGTGGCTGAACGTGACGCCAATACTAAATAAAGCTCTTTACACCGACGCTAAATGAGAAGGCTTGCGCAAACTTATGACAAAAACATTTGCTATTTACTGGAGTGACTTTGAAAGTTTTGCAAAAATTTTGCACATCAACAACATGGCGAGAGGGTGTGAACGAGTAAATGTGTGGGTGACTGAAGTAACGAAGAAAACTTTGCGACTAGCAAAGTTACCTAAAAATTGAAAAATAAATTGCGAATATTTAAAAAAAATATATATACGTTAGGGCGGGTCAATTTGTATGGGAGATTTTTTCGACTATGCGCATGTAGCACAGAATTATACGCGTAATTCTAAGCAAATTTGCCGAAGAAGCCATAGGTATAAAATCAATTTGGAGTTTGCCAAATTGCGAAAATAGGTTTCTTAGCATTTTGCTGCAGTATCGTAAAAAAGTGCTTAAATTTTGCATAAAAACATGTTATAAGGGTTTTTTTGTATGAGGAATCCATTTCTGTACTTATCCTTTTCTTAAAGCTTTCATCAGAGGGGGCAACAATGAACATTTTCACATTAATCTCAAAACCTTTTTTTGCAATTTGGCAAACTCCAAATTGATTTTAGACCCTGGGTTTCTTCAGCAAATTTGCTTAGAATTACACGTAGAATCCTTCTGTGCTATATGCGCATAGTCGAAAAGATCTCCCATACACCCGCCCTAACGTAGTCAAAAAATGTGACTCGCCCTAATATACACATATATGTATACTGGGAAAAAGTTCGCTCTGCACCCCTGAGTCTAAAGTATTTTTACAAGTCAATTTCGAAAAAAACATTGTACGGCCCTTTTTACTTTTTTTGCCATATCTTCGGATTTGCAGTCGAATCTTAGAGTATTGTATATCGATATTCTTGTTTCAAAGAGAAAATCTTTTTGTTCCAAAGTTCAACTATCATTTTTAGTGCTTTGCTATCTCTGTTCGCAGAATATCAGTGAATTAAAGCTCACCAAAAATCATTAAAATTTTGCTAAGCAAGTATTTTTATTATGCTATTAGAAATATAAAAAAAGATTATAGCCGAATGTACTATTTTGTCACCTGAAATGCAAAAAGTCGTAACACCATCGTAATTGAAATGGAAACAATTTTTTTTTTCTTCATTACATTTTGTAGGAGTTGTAATTCGACGAAATCCATAATATCAATCAAAAACTGCATTTTGAATTTTTTATTAGTTAAGACTTTTTGAATTTCAGCGACGATGTGGTGCTTTGTAGGTGTCACCTAAATATAAAAAAAGCAAACCGGTTCGGAAAAAAAAAATAAATTAAAAATGTTTTTTTTTCGAAAATGCCTTGCAAAAATACTTTAAAATCAGAGGTGTACGGCGAATTTTTTTTCGTTTGCTGCTATGGCCTAAAGTACACTTATGTATATAAATATATTAGTGAGCATCAATCTCCATACAAAAAAAAACTCGTTACACTTCTTCGATCGGTATTAAAAAATTTGTTATAAAACTTCCGCCAAAATATTTTGAAAAAACACCAAAAAATTACCTTAGCTGCACCTGTTTGAAAGTGCCTTAATTTTTTTTTTTTTTTTTGTAAAATAATTTCTTTTATTATTTTTTCTAAAACCTCACTACAAATCATAGACGAGTTTAAACTTAAAAGGTCTGCATAAAAACATTCACAAATTTTATCAACGAAAATAATAGATTTTTGGAGCTATGTAAGTATTTCAAATCGTTATAGCTCATGCAAATCTTAATATTTAACCAACATTTTTTTTTGCGGAAACATTAAGATATAATATCCTTTAAACTTCCGTTGGAAAACCAGCAACTTTTTTTTGGAGAGGCAGCCTAATCTGTACATACATACATACACATCGTCGTTTAAAGTACAAAACCGCGTATCGTCATTCTGCAAAACCGCTTAACTGACATTGGCTGCCAAAAATTGGATTTGCTCACACAAGCTCTTCGCTCAATCCTTATCCATTCGTCTTGAAATATACTAGATAGAAATGCGATTGGTTTATAAAAAAGAGAACCATTTAGAAATATGAGTGTTTTTACGCTCAAGAAAATAATTTCTACAGCTTCACATACGCGATTTTGCATTTTGCTGATACGCGGTTTTGCATTTTGTGGATACGCGGTTTTGCACTTTAAACGGCGATATGTATGTAAGCGTGTAGGAGAGTTTTCTATCTTGATCGGGAAAATTCAATCAAATTTCTACGTGCAAAATATTTACTATGCAACGACCCGTCATCAACTATGCACACGCCTACATACTTTCCTACCATATATGTACATTAGGATGATCCCAAAAAATATACAGGAAATCCAAATCTTTGGAATTTTCTTGCGGCCTATCATATAAGTATTCACCTTCTGAAATCTTCCAACAATAGAATATTGATGCAAATATGACTATAAAATTTGTATTTAAAGACTAGATTTTCTATATAAGAGGTAATATTATCGCTTATTAAAAATTACTTAGTAAAATTATAAAGTGAAATATGCACCAAAATTTTACTGTTTCAAGAAATATTTTCATTCGTTCAAAAAATATTTATTTTTAACAATTTTATAGCCATTCTAAAAAAATATATATATATTTTCTCCATATGAAATATATGGAAAACCCTAAACCCGATTTCAAAATAAAAATATGGGTCCCTTATTTTCTAAATTCTTCTGTGCTGTGGAGTGGCTGAAAAAAAAAAATTGTCGGACCACGCTAATATAGTACACTCATGCATGCATAAATAAGTGAGTACGTAAGTACTTTGCCATCAACAGCAACGTGCACAATTGCACTTTTCCCGGCTTACCTTTGTTTGTGTTCTTATATTTTATTTATTTTTTCCATACTGCCACACATGTAAAATTCCTAGTCAACAGCAGCTGTAAGCTATCAGGCATTGAACAGCGTATCTACATACATACTTTGTTTGGCTTCCTTGTCAGTGTACGAGCAAATGAACATATGTAGGTATGTAGGCATGTCCTGAGCACAGAATTTGCATGCATCTAACATCAACAGGATTCGCTTACTTACGCTTGAATGCTGATCATTTCATTGCAGCTTCTCAAAATGGCCTGGTTGGATGTTGAAGATTCTTGCTGGCATAACTGGCAAGCCGTGCCTGATGTAGCACCCTATTACATACATATGTACGTACATATTTATTATTTCCAGCTACACCTCAATAACTCTTGCATTGCTCTTGTTTCCAAGGCACCTTTTGCCGTGAAAAACATACCTACATATATCAATTGCATTCTGCTGCAGCGCAATCCATTTAACACTGGTTATTGATGGGTGATACGATTGTTATCCGTGAAAAGATGGATAGTTTGAGGTCGTGTGGAGAATTGTGAAGTACAACGCACTTCAGTGACTTAAAAATGTACTTCATATTTCAACGATTTAAAATTGAATAAAATGCCGATGTTTTATGTCTTAAATAAGCATTTTTAATACAAGGTAAATAAATTTTACAAGTAATATAGTACAGATCATAGTTCTGGGTGACTCAATCACGACGGTAAGATTAAGCTGGCTAGTAATTGCGGAACTCCATAGACAACGTTAAAGTCCATAACCTTACCAGAAACACTACGACCGTATTACACAGGTAATCTATGAGCGAGCAATGTTAAAGAGTATCGCAGTACTCTTGGCAAATTAGATTACCTTGCTACATACGTATATCTTATTTTAGCAGCGGATTCCAGAATCGATAGAAAGCCTGTTCTCAGGAGAATAATGCACAAGTCTGTAGAGTCAGAGACAATTTAAAGCAGCTATGTTCAACAACAACAGGGTCCTTTAAGTAGTATACCAAAAAGTTGCCTAGCATCCACCATCTTAAGAGTTAGTTGAAACTTGAAGAGTTTGATATCATATATTCTGCGCGCAATTCTAGACAACTACTTTGCTAGTCGGACGGTGTTCAGGTGTTAGGCCAGGTGAGTTTAATGTAGCAGTCAATCTAGAAAACCAACTCACTTAGACCCTGCAGGACCATTGTGATACCACTCGGAAACACATAAACCTCATTGTCCTTATTTCAAGGAACCATTTGAAAGCTTGTATTAAGTGTAGGATTTCTTTTATTCCTACAACGGATATTTCCATGAGCATTGCTTCCGTCCATTGCTTACCTAAAAAGCCTGCTCTGCGCTTAGCTAAAGCTGGACAACTGCAGATGAAGTGTTCGACTGTTTATTCTTATTCCTCATCTCTGCAACTTCTAAAAAATTCATGGAGGAATACTCCTAATCTCGAAGAGTAGCTACCAAATAGCCTACGACCATTATATGGCCATATGAGGTTGACTTTGCTGCTAACAGGCCTTCCTGTATAACCTTTCATCTTAGCATTAAGAGCTTGCAGGGATATCAGAACCTCCTCTGACAGTGCAGTTTAGAGCGTCTTCCGTCCATCCGCGAGTCCGTTGTACTTCTCATTACCCGTAACAGCGGTTAGTCCCGAAATCCAGAACAAATGTACATTCGAGCTCCGCCCAAAACACTGCCGCTCCTATGCCCCTGTCCTTATTCCAGAAATCTATGTAAATATTAACCGAGTCAGCCATCCTCATCACCTCACGCCTGCCTTGAACATCTGTATTGACTCCGAAACTTGCCTCAAATCCAGATTCTGGACCATATAGTCCGTATCGACTGCTGTAAGCAAGTTCTCTTTCCATTTTATTTAGTATCTTATTGACCACCTGTGACCGTAGCAGTGGCAGAAGTAGGCTAGCCATGTTGTGTGCCTATGTTGACCGGCTTATGGGCTCATGCTTATCCAACTGAACCGAAATATGTCTACAGTTTAAAATGCTGCTTATCCAGTTTGGAAGAGCAGGGTGAAGCCATATTGTTGTCATTAGGTCTTAGGTCTCCCGGCTATATCCAGGAGGACCATTAACGCGAATTCTCCATTCCCCAGAGTCGTCTCTATTTATCTAAGGAAATTGTGTAGTGCGGGGTCTACAGATCTTCCCTTGGTTTAAGTATGTTTTCTATTTGAAAACATACCTCCCACTATGTTCCAGCCGAGCCTAAGAGACAAAAGGAGGTATTAAGGCGAAGTTTTGGATTTTCCTGAATTTGATAAACCTTTTTATATATTAAAACTAGTAGCGGACTCTACGACATCTTCCGACGATCGACATGGTTTGAGTCTGTTAATAATGTCCATGGGATGGCTTCTGGTTTCATTTTAGAAGTCAAGGACGAGTAGAACCTTGTAGGTCATTTAGAGGTTGAAATAGGAACTTCCGAGAAAAAGATTTCAAATAAAAGTCACGTACTTTTATGCGCAGAATCCAAATCTGTGGTGCACATCTTATTAAAAAAAAGAAATATTTTCTATTACAACTAGATGTGTTAGTTTAGGTATGCTGGCCAGCCACTAAGTAGCTTCGCTGAGACCATTAAAGTCCATAGCGTAACAAGATAAACTACGACCTCTTTAGATCGTACCTTGACGGCGGCTCCCAGATTAGGTAGAAAACCTGCTCCCAGTAGACTAGTCCGCAGTCTGCTAAGGGCAGGACACTCGCAGAGGAAATGCTCCACTATCTCCTCCTGCGTTCTGCATACCCTGCATATCTTATTGTTTGTCAGAACCAATTTATAGCCGAGCGATGCCAGCAAGAAATACCCAGTTAGAACAATTACCAGTAGCCTAGCGTCCACCCTCTTGAGGGAAAGGAGAAACTTCGTGAGCTTCATGTCATACTCTCTGCACATAACTCTGGACAACTTGCAGCCTTGCGTTTCGTTCCACGCTTTCTGCGCCATACGCTTGGAGGTAAATCGGCACCTCTTCTATCGGCATGGTTTCCGACAGAGCACCCTCTTTGACCAGCCTGTCGGCCTCTTCGTTGCCCGCTATGCCGGTGTCTAAACTGCGCCACACTTCTAGAGGAAGTGCTGTGTGATAGTAGTGCCTTTATTGCAGCCTGGCTGTATATATAAGAATTCACCCGCTTGTTATCTGGAGTACTGTTCAGTAGCTCCGCCACTCTCCTTATGGCAACAGTTTGGCGGCTTATAAGATGTGCCTTTCTGTATAGACATTCAGCGAGCCAGCACTCCTCATGCACTCCCGCCAGTCTTCCACCTCTATGTTGGCTTCAAAGTTCATCTCAAAGTGCAGATCCGGGATCACACTATACTACTGTGACTGCAAGGCCTGCGAACAAACTGACCTGTAGCTATACTATTGGCCGATAGGTCCGCCGGCAAGAGATGTAACAATGTATAGCATGCCGCCGTCAGTGTAGTCCTAAGTGCATCTGTCATGCCAATCATTGATGGCCTATATACACTTCCTAAACTCTTAACAAATGTTTTCTTCTCCAATGCTGTTCACCAAACCCGCACCCCAAGGAACAGTATCGGCCTGACTATCGCCGTGAAGATCCAGTGAGAAAGAGAAGGCGACCAGAGCCAGGTGCAGCCCAGCATCTTTTTGCATGCACAGAATGCCGCGGAAGCCTTCTTCGCCTTCTCTCCCACATTTAGGTGCCACGGCAGCTTACTATCGAGCATTATTTCGAGGTAATTGGTGGTTTGCTTAAGCTGGAGGGTCACATCATCCAGCTTAGGCTTGGCCCAGTACGGAACCTTGTATTTCCTGGTGAAGATTACTAGATCTGTTATTTCTGCGTTGATTCTAAGCCACACTTCGATTGCCCAAAGATGTATTACCCGTAGTGCTTGGCTCATAAATGAGCTGAGCGTGGACAGACAGTTTCCGGTTACTGTGACAGAGATATCATCCGCATATGCAGTAAGTTCGGCAGGTCCTCCCTCCATTTTCTTCAGTATTTATCCTGTTGGCCACCAGTGACCAAAGTAGCGGTGATAATACACCCCCTTGCGGCATACCCCTGTTAACTGGTTTGGTGGTCTCAGGTCTACCCCACTGCGCCGAGGCATTTCTGCAGCTCGACATACTGCTTATCCAGTTCGAAATTACGGGATGAACCCCTATCGTCGTCATTCCGTCCAAGATGACTTGCGTTGGGACATTGTTGAATGCCCGCGTTATGTCCAAGAAGGCACCCAACATGGCTTCCCCATTCTCCAGGGCTGGAATGGAGAAAATAAATTTACTTACCGTATGAGTATATTCCTTATGGAAATAAGAACACAATTTCTTCTTCGTTTCGTATATCTAATATTTTTCGATAGCTTTTTATTCATTTAATATCAAGTTTAATCGTAATATGATGCGTTTATTTTAATTTTTGGCATACTATTTAAAAGAAAAAAAAAAAAAAAACAAATCGTCTTCGTTCTAATATCGCTGACAACTATCACAGAAAAATACTTCTCGTATATTAAATCAGCAATTCTACTATTAAACGCAAATTATAAACACCCTGTGCGATTTGAATTCATTTTTTCAATTACTTTAATTTTTTAAGCTTTCACTACGAGTATTTAGCTAATACATATATGTATTTTTTTTACCGAACGCATACATACTAACATGCATGCATGTGTATAAGTATTTAGTAATAATAATGCTATTGTGATAGAAAATAATCGTTATTAATTATTTATCAGTAAAAAGCTTTGATTGCCGCCAAAGCGGGATGCTGAAAACGCTCACGCAATATGGACGAACCCTTCATCTGTGAATTACCGTTCATTGTGCCGTTAGTGTCGTGACTAATTGAACGACCGTAACCGATGAGCGAGTGCTTCTTGAAAGGAGTTCGTTGTGGCGATTGATTGACGCTCTCCGGGTAGGGATTCTTATTCTGATCGTAGAGGGCATTGTGACTGTAGCGATTAGCTTCGGACTTCAGCGAACCCCAGCGATTCTCTTCGTTGCGCATTTGTAGAATGCGTTCCTGCACGCTCAGATGAGAGCTATGCAGCGCATTCACCTGATTCATATTATTCGTAAGATGAGTTATTTGCTTGGCACGAAAACTGCCATTGAGTAAATTGCCATGTGATGAACGGACCACGGATTCGTTGATGGCTTCGCGTACAGGCGTGCGTGTGATAATCTCACGATAACTGGATGGACGTTGATTTGTGGACGGTGGTGTATCGAGGCCGCTATCATGGGCTGAGTGATCTAAGTCGGTTACAGGAATCTTTGATGAGCTCTTTAAGTTGTTGTAATTGTTATTGGTGGGCAGCATTGGTTGTACTACAGGGAGAGAAAAAGAGTTAGAGAGAGCGGGAAAGAGAGGGGTGAAATTTAAGTACATTCTTTAAATTTATTCGCTCGTCACTTACCCGAATGCCGCATGTCGGTTGGTGCTCTTGGCTTGCGATACAACCATTCACCATCCACCACATTGCCATTCTCCAAATCGTTGTTGTCATTGTTGACCTTATGGGCGGCACCGCTGCCGTTGTAGGCCTGTGGACGTCGCAGCTCAACTTTCTCATCATCATCGGCCTCCTCGTCGACCACTTGATTTGATGTGAAATCTTTGTTAATGAAAATGCGTCGTGGTGAATCGTAGGCTCCGCCAACAGCTGGGCAATTGTTGAATGAGTTATTCTGCGAGGCGTAACCATTCGAATAACGGCTATGATTAGCATTCTCACTTTGACGCGAATAGGGTATCTTTTGTGGTGTGGAATGATTGGTTGAATAGCCAGAGATGCGTTGATGATGATCGTTGTTAAGTGCGCTCAAGTCAGGCACAGAGTCGGAGAAAAGGAATGGATTGGTGCCGTTGCCGCCAAAACCACAGCCAGTAGCAATTTTATTGCGTCCACCCATGCCGCTACCATTTGTCATGAGCCAATCTTCCAGAGCGCTAGAATAGCTGCTGCCCAAACCGAAGTGTTGTGATTCGAGCGCCGCGTGTGAGACTGGTGCGGCGAGGGAGGCGCGCGAACGTGGACCTTGTGCGATCTTGAGAGCATGGCGGCGTTGCTTCGAGAAGAGAGTGCATTCCTGTGAGGCGAAGAGAGGGAGTGAAAAAATTTATAGACATTTATTTATTTATTTATTTATTTAGAAATTATATAACAATTTTCTTAGAGACTATTTACAAATTAACAAAGAACAATATACTAATAACTAGTTAAATGAATCCATTCAATACCAACTTAAACTTATCTTTCGGCAAAGAGAAATCAATGGCTATATATTTGGGAACATATTATACTCCTTCAGGGCCCTAGCTATAGGAGAATTAGATGCGTAAATTGTTCTAACTGGATCTAATACAAACGTGCCATGGTTCCGCAGGTTTCTATAGGGGATATTAAGACGAATAAGCTCGAGTAAATATGGCGAGTCAATCGCTCCAAGTATAATGTCAAAAATAAATGTCAATGAGAGAATAGTTCTTCTACTGTTTAAAGACTTCAAGTTAATTAAGAGACATCTCGAATTAGGTAAAGTTTCACGTTCGTACTTCTAACCAAAAGAAGGGAATAAGGGATATACCAGCATCGAAGTTTGATTCGTTTTTAAAGAACTCATCTACAGAACTCAGATAGATGAAAATCTCCCACAGAATCATGATCCGGTGAAACTAGATCAAGAACACCTCATCAACAGCGACAGGTTTTTCTGTCCCCATTCATCATGAATAATGGGAAATTTATTAGAATAATCTTGCCGAAACAAATCCCAAATTAATTCAGTGTTAGAAGTTCATTCTCAGAAGTTCTAGGCGATAAGCAGAGACTCAGCTTGGCTAATGCGAAAAAAACAAGTTTGGTTAAATTTCCAGATCAACTGATCAAAGGAATTTGTCTTCCAGTTTACAGTGATTTGTAATACTTTCAGGAAAGTAGTCGAAATTTCTCGTAAGCTTCAATATTAAGTCAGAGGCCACCGCGTCTGTCACATTTCACCGTATGCCCGAAGTTACGTTCAGCTGGATTCATGCAGAGCCATGGCNAATCAAAGGAATTTGTCTTCCAGTTTACAGTGATTTGTAATACTTTCAGGAAAGTAGTCGAAATTTTTCGTAAGCTTCAATATTAAGTCAGAGGCCACCGCGTCTGTCACATTTCACCGTATGCCCGAAGTTACGTTCAGCTGGATTCATGCAGAGCCATGGCTGGAAATTGACGAGCGCAACTGTAATTATAATTCAGCCGACAAATTCATATCGAATAAAAGGTAATTGTGTAGCTCATTCAACTGTGCAATTAAAAGATTTCTACCAGCATGACAAAACAAGAGGGCAGCACTTCAGAGCCTGTCTCATCGTCCGCCGGCGAGCCCGAATGCAACGTTCAAAATTTCCGCGAGACTTGATGCCGCTTGGCATCTATAATGTAGAATAGACTGAAGTGTACGTCGATGCGGAAGTACATAATTACTTACATTTCGTGCAAAGGGTGGCCCGTCTTGGGACAGCGGAGTGCTCCGGACAACTCCTACCTTAGCGCCAAATGATATGCTCAGTGTCACACCTGTTAACATTGCTCACAAGCTCCGGGTTTTCTTTCAACCCAGCGCATGGGCACTCGATAATTCTCAAAAGCTTCGTCTTCCTTCTGTAAGAAATGGATTGGATTGTTACGCGGATGGCACCAAACGGACCTTTCGCTAATGGTACGATCGAAACTGGGCGGGGAATGCCTTAGCTCTCTCTCAACCCCCTCGGAATATTTCCAAATCAAGCTTATTTGTATCAAAGGATACAGTGAAATCACGGAAAATTGCAAGTCTGATGAACTGATGAACTAGCTAGGCAAAGAACGCAGGAGGACATCACCTCGGACAGGGAGGGCATATGAGTTCCGTTGGAAACCTGCGGCCTGCTTCTGGGCAGATGGGCTCATAGTTGGCTCAGCGAGCGCTGAGCGGAAACCCCCGGAAAGCAAAGTTCCATGTACCTTCCCGCCGGTTGTTGGCCGCAGGCGGTCAAGGGAGCTTCTGCAGCTTGCTAAGCGTCAACTCTCGATTCTTACAGGTGTACTGACTGGACATTGTCCTTTAGGAAACCACGCGTTGCGACTTTTTATCGTCACGGATTCTTACTGCCGCAGCTGTTTGGAACACGAGGTGAAATCATCTCAGCACTTCATTCACAGCTGCCTGTTATTGGGTAGATTAAAGTTTAAGAACCTCGGTGCGCATTTCATCACCTCTCGCAAAGCTCTCCGGAGTAGACATCAGCTGCCAGCCGAACTTTGTTTTGAGCACCCAACGCTTCTCTTAGTTTAACACAGAGCACCTGTAGTTACCGTTCAGAAAATTTGTTAAATGTTAGTCGCCTCGTGGGGTCTGCCACAATAACCTAATCTTCTTGGTTCCCGCGGCCCACTGTTGCCAATAGCAACAAGAAAGCTGACAACTCGACAAGGAAAGCGCTGTTTTCGAAAACACCTTTTTATATAGAATATGTGTGCCGAGTGTCTTTAGTCTCATTCGACTGCCGCTTTTAAGCCGGGGTCCTCGCAGTTTCGGCAGAAACGATTGAAGGATAAGTCAATCCTTTCGGAACGCTTTGATTTTTTAGGCGTCTTCTTTGNCGCTGTTTGGAACACGAGGTGAAATCATCTCAGCACTTCATTCACAGCTGCCTGTTATTGGGTAGATTAAGGTTTAAGCACCTCAGTGCGCATGTTATCACCTCTCGCAAAGCTCTCCGGAGTAGACATCAGCTGCCAGCCGAACTTTGTTTTGAGCACCCAACGCTTCTCTTAGTTTAACACAGAGCACCTGTAGTTACCGTTCAGAAAATTTGTTAAATGTTAGTCGCCTCGTGGGGTCTGCCACAATAACCTAATCTTCTTGGTTCCCGCGGCCCACTGTTGCCAATAGCAACAAGAAAGCTGACAACTCGACAAGGAAAGCGCTGTTTTCGAAAACACCTTTTTATATAGAATATGTGTGCCGAGTGTCTTTAGTCTCATTCGACTGCCGCTTTTAAGCCGGGGTCCTCGC
>NW_016158123.1:83113-89428 GCF_001687245.7 Rhagoletis zephyria
ATCACCTCTCGCAAAGCTCTCCGGAGTAGACATCAGCTGCCAGCCGAACTTTGTTTTGAGCACCCAACGCTTCTCTTAGTTTAACACAGAGCACCTGTAGTTACCGTTCAGAAATTACGGAAAGCGCTGTTTTCGAAAACACCTTTTTATATAGAATATGTGTGCCGAGTGTCTTTAGTCTCATTCGACTGACGCTTTTAAGCCGGGGTCCTCGCTGTTTCAACAGAAACGATTGAAGGATAAGTCAATCCTTTCGGAACGCTTTGATTTTTTAGGCGTCTTCTTTGCTCATTCCTAAAAGAGTCCTGGAAGAATTCCTCAGAAGAACCCAGACATCAGTTTATTGTTTAAAGCCAAACACAAAAAATGTGGCTCTTCTTACAATCTTCTCAGCGACTTTCAATATCGTGTCACAATCAAAAATTATGGAGTCGACATATGGCGAAGCTACAGTATCTAGATAGCTAGGTCCGTCCCCAATAACTCGAGTTCAACTTTTAATAAGCATTGCTTTGAGATCCAAGTGGAATGCGATTTTCTTAACATGCGCAATATTCTAACGCTTTGGTAAAGAAAATCGCTCTTACAAAAACTGTGAAAATAAAATTCCAGACTTGCATATCAAACTGGCCGAAGGTGATGATCTGCCTGTTCTCACGAAAAGTTGAAGCCAATAAATTTATCACATAAACTAAAATAAAATTTGAACACAAAAGTAGACAACCTGAAACTCTGTGACACTCACCTCCAACAACTCGAACCAGTCTTCCAAGCCGTTATCGCAGCGCAATAAAATGCGTCCCTCACGACCCAATAGCAAACCGATGGCGCTGTATGAACGCCTATTCAGCCATTCCACCTTTTCCACATCGACCAGCTTCACCTGTAAATGAAGAGAAAAAGCAAAAAAAAAAATGTTCATTAAAACTCAACGCATAAAATATGTTCAGTATTGAAGGGATACAAAAATGCCCTCATGCAACCAACCAGCTAATTTATAAACTTGCAACGCGTTCATGTTGTAAGTTACAACGACCCAACCCACTGCGAACAATAATCATTGTGGGAGTTAAGTTATGACTGCTCTTCCATTCATTCATTCGGTCATATGTATTTACAGACATTTAATAGCTGCGTCGGCCATTACAAACGCGTTCATCTTCATTAAAGTATCCGCAACACGCCACCACTCATTCATTTCGCAAGTTCGCATTTCGTATTTCGCACTTTGGCGTTCGCTTTTTACAAGCTTTTATTGCCTTCTCCTCGAGCACACAGCGCACAACGTTCGCTAGGCACTCACTTATTTTGCTGTTCTTTCAACAACTGTTTGTTGCTTGCCATTTTTTTTTTTTTTTTGCTGCCGAATGCATTTTTGCAATTTTGATTTATTGCTTTGCGCATGCGCAAGCCTAAGTTTTCCCAACTAACTGCACACTATGTTTACACGTACTTGCATACATATCTATGTACTACATGTACAGCAGCATGACTGGCAATAGCATTGCCTCGTACCTGGCGTTTATTGCTTAGAGCGGCGCGGCCTCCTAATTGGAATTGCTGATGAAGTTACGCAGTTTGCAATGTTGTTGCGGCTGTTAATGATTGGGTAATATCTTGGGAAAAGTGCAGATGAAAACAATGCAATGATTTAGAGACTTAGTTGATTGTTGGTCTTTGTTGGAGTTGGCGGAAAATCGCACGAATGCTTAAGACATTTTTTTTTTTTCTAATACATACATAGATACATATATCTATTTCCTGGAAAGACAGTTGTACTCGTAGTTTGGGAAAATTAGCAGACCTAAGCGTTAGAAATTATCATAGAGCAAACGGTCGTTGGTCACGCTGTTGTATTCATGCTTGGTTAGCGCAGAGCTAACCGTTTATTAGGCGAATCAAAATTATGGCATAAAATTTGTTAGAAATGCAGTTATTACTCGTTATATAGACATTCGTGGGAGACTAGAGATATGTATGTTTATACATATGTATGTACATAAATGTGTACTTCATCTGGTGCAAGAGACCTTGTGTGTGGAGTACTACCGTAAAATACGCAAACATTTTCTATACAAATGAAGAAACTGCTTAAAAGTACGAGTACTTAGACCTCGCGAACACAGATAGCTATTATCTAATAGCGTTTTCTTTTCTCGAAATAATGTTACATTTATTTTGCCCTGCGCCAAGGCTGTCTCGTTTTCGTGTGCATATTGCCCGCTATTTCCTTAAAATGTTGAACTCTGATAATGTTGCCATACAAGAAAATGAAATTTGGTTTCGAGAAAAGAAAACGTACTAAACTGCTCAGGAAGCTGGTAGGCGCTGCTGGACAAACGCAGCATACCCTGAAAAGTAAGCTAATCAATTATATTATTGCTGTTGAGCTCACCTATTTTCGTGCTCTATTTTTGTTCTCTCAGCGCTTTTCAGCTCTCAGACTGGCTTTGGTCTCACTTCCGCTATGGGCCCTCTGTGCGCACAAGACCATAAAGTTGTTTCCTTATAAGCTTAGAATCCAGCTCTCAAGTAAAATCACAAGAAATATTTTTCATTATTTTTGTTGCCTGAAAAAGCGCTTTGCTTTCGCTGTAAATTTTCTTGAAAATAAATAAACGAGCATTTTTTTCTTGAGAGCTGCAAACTGATTTACGAAATTGTGATAGAAGAAAATTCTTGCGCTTCATTCTATATGTATGAATTTTACGTTCTTCTTGAGAGCTGAAAACAGCCCTGTAACATTTAAAATTTTTCGTCTGAATTTCTTTTTCTTTTTGGGTGAACCCTGAAATCGCTTTCAACTAGTTTTTATTATTTATTATTTATTAATAGGAACAGTGCAGTGCAGTGTTTTGAACTCGGAACTCGCTGGTGGTAGCAGAGGAAGAGGTAGGCCCCCATTGCGACGGAAAGACCAAGTGAAGAAGGATTTGGCTTCACTTGGCATTTCCAATTGGCGTCAGTTGGCACAGAAGAGGAGCGACAGGCGTGCTTTGTTGAACTCGGCCAAAATCGCTTAGGCGGTTACAGAACTAAAGAAGGCGAAGAAGGAACCAAATAAAAATTAAAAAATCGGGCCTTAGAGGTTTCTTTTAAATTTTGTTATAGTCTAAGATTCGACAAGGGTACGACCTTTACCCATGTGTTTAATGAATGAAATCTGTTAATAAATATTTTGCGAGTGGGTTGGTTAAATATTCCAAAATTCGCTTTAAGATTTTTGATTTTTTTTTTATAGAAGAAAATTTCTTTTCCTTTTATTGTACGTCCTTTTATACATACACTGCTGGCAAAAAGTATTGACAGTTCATTTTTCACAATATACGCAACAATTTTTTTCTGATATTTTTCCGCCAATTTTTCATAAAAATATGGTTCATTCTACAACAAAAAACATAAAAATATAATTTGTGCAAAACTCCCGAAAATTCAGCAAATTTTCATGCAAATTTTCAACATTTTAAACACGAGTTTGTATGCCGATTTGTAGCACAAACAATTTTATTATAATAAAGTACAAACAAGCTACTTAAGCTAGGAATAACTGTTGATTTATGGCAATTTTTTTGCGCAGTCTCTTCCATACAAAAAAAATTTCGAAAATACTTTATATGGGAAAAATGGAAAGCAGCTTCAACAAATAAATTCTCAAAAATTAGTACGATTAGTACTCCGAGCTGGCAGGTTTTTCTATAAGAATTTAATGGGCTGCAAAACTGCATACTCCAAAAAATTCTAGAAAATCTAATTAAAAAGTTGAAAGTATGCATAAAAAATTTGCTGACTTTTCGGGAGTTTTACACACATTTTATGAATTACATTTTTATGTTTTTGTTGTATAATGAGCCATATTTTTATAAAAAATTGGCAGAAAAATATTAGAAAAAAATGTATGCATAAATATATTGTGAAAATGTTTCTGTGCCAATACTTTTTGCCGGTAGTGTACATACATATGTACATATCAGCGAAGCCACCTCGTGTGAAATTCCCCGATTTGATTCCAGAGATAACCGATATGAGAATTTCAGTTTGTATGGGAAGTGGCACGCCCACTTTTCCCGTACCTACCATTTTTCACAGTAAGTAGGGTATTTACAATCTATGTATCTGTGCTAAGCTTAAGTTCCCCAGCGTAATTGATTTTAGAGATATAGTGGTTTTCACATTTTAGTCTATATGTCAGATACCACGCCCCCAATATATCGGGATTAACATTTCTGGAAGTTATATCCTCTAAACCGGTGTATGTTTCATTGAAATCGAGCGAACGGTGCCTTCAAAAAAGGGATTGCAAAATTTTCTTGTGACGTATTTATATATAGATGAGTTGGCTACCCTGGTACATACATATGTATGATTTTTTCGTTTTTCTTGAGAGCTGGAAACAGCCCTTTATATTAAATTTGTACAGTGCACTAACAATTTTATCACATAACTTTAGACCGATTTTCTATTAACTAACAGTGGAAGCCGCTGTGGTGTAGTGGTAAGCAGTGTATTTCTGCCATGAAAAACAGCTTCTCATAAAAATACAATCGCCGTTCGGAGTCGGCGTAAAACTGTAAGTCCCTCCGCTTTGTGTGACAACATCAAGGCGCACGCCACAAATCGGAGGATAAGCTCGGCCAAACATTAATATATGTGTAAGGGCCAATCTATTATTATTATTATAACAGTGGAAGCCCCGTTATTGTAGGTAGCTGAGGTAGAGGTTCCCCCAGATTTTTCAGTTGGGATAGAGTTATTGGGCTGGTACAGCTAAGAAGACATTGATCTGGCATCTGGCATATCTTTAATGATGTGGAGCCTGAAGGGCAGGCTTGAAAAGTACATTAAATTAAATGCCGCTTTGACGGTGGCCAGGAGAAATGGAGTGGAGGAAACCATCTAAGAGGAATACACTCCATGTTATCTAGAAGATTACTGACTGTGAGGTAGGAATATGCTCTTTGTACTGTGGCAGAGGTACCTCTTACCACTATTGAGGTGTTTGGTCGTGGACTGCTTATTAACGGAAATGCAAGACTGACTTGGAAAACTCTCGTTGAGTTGAAGACATACGAGCGCTAAATATTTTCGGAAAATTTGACGGAGGCACGGGTAGAGTCACCTTCAAAACAATTAACTCTTTCTTTAATGGGCAGCAAAGGAGTGTGTCTATAGGAACACAAATACAATACAAGCGCTATGACTACAATGCACAGGAGTATCTATTAAGGTATTGTTGGATTTACCACCTCTGGATTTAGCGATCGGAGAGGAGGCAATGAGGACGATATGAGCACTGAAGGTGTTTGAATTGAGGCGCGACGATCAGATTTCTGGGCACAGAGAGTTATTCAAAATTAAAAAGTGATAAATGCAGCCCTTTAGATTTCCCCCTGGGGAGCAATGGAGCGATAAGTAAAAACTTTTCATACCGACGGCTTTAATACTGAAAATGGAACAGGAGCTGAATACCATTTCGAGGGAAGTAAGTTGAAACTTAACTCCGTTACAAAATGGAGCAGACTTGAACTCTTGTAATTACTGAGATACTGTGTATGTTCAGGGCAATGAACTGTCTGAACTACGGGTCTTTGGAGTATCCAATGGGACCAGAGCCAATTCTAGGTCGACGTATATTGGAAATTGACAGCTGTTAAAGCAAAATTTACACCTGCAAAACAATCGAGTGTTTTCTAAAAAGACCTAACAGGGTGGTAGCGGAATTCTTTCTCAGACAAATTGGAAGGAAGCTACGAGCTTTCATTGAACTTAATCAGCGACATGGTCATCATAGATACCCTCAACGATCCACTGTATACGTACCCTTTGGAAGGTGAGGATAGTACGGAGCATTTTATTTGCAGATTTACTGCCTTTGCTAAACTAAAACAGTATATGTACATATATTAAGAAAAGATAAGCTTTCTTTTCTGTGTGAAATTAAAGTTTGCAGTACAGTAATGACTTCCCAAACCAATATTTTGTTTCTCTTCTTGTACTCCCTTGGTCTCAAGTACAGTGCGCTATATAACGTGAGTGCTAGGCAAAATTGTGCCTAAATATAGCCTTACTACATTTTTTTTTTATTAATATACCGAAAGGCCTCCATGACCAACGGATAGTGTAGAGAGCAAGCTAAGTGATCTCGAAGCAGCCCGAAACAGTTTATGTGGTATGCGCCAAGGAAGTTAGGACTATTTTGGGTCGCCAAAAATATATTATGTAATTTTATAAGTTCTGAAAAGTGATATTTATACGAAAAGTGATAGAGTATGTAGCATAATTCCAGCCACTAGGTGTTATAAAACGCTCAAACAGTTT
>NW_016158123.1:90962-92002 GCF_001687245.7 Rhagoletis zephyria
TTTTTTTTTTGTAAAGATATAGTTTACTCTTTAATAAAAGTCGTATAAATCCAAGTTTCAAACCTTGTGTAATATTAAAAAAAAAATCAACAAACTTTGGTAAAAGTTTCCAACTTTTTAGTTGGATTTCTTATAACGACTTTGAGTATAAAATTTTGTATTTCATTAAATTTTAGTAAATTAATGTCCAATTATCTAGGACTTACTGTTGAGTTTTGCCAATTTTTTTGCAGACGGTTTTGGGCATTTTCTTCCGTACAAAAATGTTTTTTTTTATATGGAGAAAATGAGCAACGTTTTCAACAAAAAAAATACCAAAAATAATAATGATATCATGGAAAGGTAATTTTTTTTAATTAAAAAACCGCAGGCCCGAATTTCATTCCCGACAGTACATTGTCTGCAGAATCCGAAAATACCATTCGATTTAGTAAAAAAAAAACAATTGACCCACCCTAATGTACATACAAGTATGTATACGAGGCTACATATGTATATTTACTATCTCGCTTTCCTTTGAATTTCTCTTTTTTCAACTTTGCCTCTAACACCTATTGTTTTTTCTTAGCTGCACTCTTTGCTAATGTTCGCAACTTGGTAATAGTTACTTAGAAAGTCGCAAAAATAAAAAAATATGTTTCTGTACAATATATGCAGCTTTGTATGTAAAAAAAAATGTACATAAATACATAAAAGTTCAGGCTTAAAGTCATTATCACGCAAATTACTTTAGTTCGAAATCAAATGACCTCTACGGAAAAAAGTTGAGTGTACGCCTGCCTTTGAGGCGCTTTTTAGTAAATGTACATACATATGTACGTATCTGTATGAGTGCATAACTGTGGATTCAGTTAATGTACATATCGTCGTTTAAAGTACAAAACCGCCTATCAACAAAATGCAAAACCGCGTATGTGAGATTGCATAAATTTTTTTATGGAGAGTAAAAACACTCATATTTCAAAATGTTTATCTTTTCCATAAAGCAATTGCATTTCTGGCTAGCATATTTCAGGACGAATGGATAAGGATTGAGCCAA
>NW_016158123.1:92102-93104 GCF_001687245.7 Rhagoletis zephyria
GAATCAAAATTATGGCATAAAATTTGTTAGAAATGCAGTTATTACTCGTAATGTAGACATTCGTGGGAGACTAGAGATATGTATGTTTATACATATGTACATAAATGTGTACTTCATCTGGTGCAAGAGACATTGTGTGTGGAGTACTACCGTAAAATACGCAAACATTTTCTATACAAATGAAGAAACTGCTGGTAGGCGCTGCTGAACAAACGCAGCATACCCTGAAAAGTAAGCTAATCAATTATATTATTGCTGTTGAGCTCACCTATTTTCGTGCTCTATTTTTGTTCTCTCAGCGCTTTTCAGCTCTCAGACTGGCTTTGGTCTCACTTCCGCTATGGGCCCTCTGTGCGCACAAGACCATAAAGTTGTTTCCTTATAAGCTTAGAGTCCAGCTCTCAAGTAAAATCACAAGAAATATTTTTCATTATTTCTGTTGCCTGAAAAAGCGCTTTGCTTTTGCTGTAAATTTTCTTGAAGAAATAAACAAACGAGCATTTTTTTCTTGAGAGCTGCAAACTGATTTACGAAATTGTGATAGAAGAAAATTTCGTTTTCATTTCTTGCGCTTCATTCTATATGTATGAATTTTACGTTCTTCTTGAGAGCTGAAAACAGCCCTATAACATTTAAAATTTTTCGTCTGAATTTCTTTTTCTTTTTGAGTGAACCCTGAAATCGCTTTCAACTAGTTTTTATTATTTATCATTTATTAATAGGAACAGTGCAGTGCAGTGTTTTGAACTCGGAACTCGCTGGTGGTAGCAGAGGAAGAGGGGGGCCCCCACTGCGATGGAAAGACCAAGTGGAGAAGGATTTGGCTTCACTTGGCATTTCCAATTGGCGTCAGTTGGCACAGAAGAGGAGCGACAGGCGTGCTTTGTTGAACTCGGCCAAAATCGCTTAGGCGGTTACAGAACTAAAGAAGGCGAAGAAGGAACCAAATAAAAATTAAAAAATCGGGCCTTAGAGGTTTCTTTTAAATTTTGTTATAGTCTA
>NW_016158123.1:93185-109080 GCF_001687245.7 Rhagoletis zephyria
TTTTTTTTTTATAGAAGAAAATTTCTTTTCCTTTTATTGTACGTCATTTTATGCATACACTGCTGGCAAGAAGTATTGACAGTACATTTTTCACAATATACGCAACAATTTTTTTCTAATATTTTTCCGTCACTTTTTCATGAAAATATTATGGTTCATTCTACAACAAGAAACATAAAAATATAATTCCTAAAACTTTTGCAAAACTCCCGAAAATTCAGCAAATTTTCATGCAAATTTTCAACATTTTAAACACGAGTTTGTATGCCGATTTGTAGCACAAACAATTTTATTATAATAAAGTACAAACAAGCTACTTAAGCTAGGAATAACTGTTGATTTATGGCAATTTTTTGCGCAGTCTCTTCCATACAAAAAAAATTTCGAAAATACTTTATATGGGAAAAATGGAAAGCACCTTCAACAAATAAATTCTCAAAAATTAGTACGATTAGTACTCCGAGCTGGCAGGTTTTTCTAATAGAATTTAATGGGCTGCAAAACTGGGTACTCCAAAAAATTCTAGAAAATCTGATTAAAAAGTTGAAAGTATGCATAAAAAATTTGCTGACTTTTCGGGAGTTTTACACACATTTTATGAATTACATTTTTATGTTTTTGTTCTATAATGAGCCATATTTTTATAAAAAATTGGCAGAAAAATATTAGAAAAAAATTTATGCATAAATATATTGTGAAAATGTTTCTGTGCCAATACTTTTTGCCGGTAGTGTACATACATATGTACATATCAGCGAAGCCACCTCGTGTGAAATTCCCCGATTTGCTGTGCAAAATTTCAGGATATTAGCATAAGTGGTTCCAGAGATAACCGATACGAGAATTTCAGTTTATATGGGAAGTGCCACGTCCACTTTTCCCGTACCTACCATTTTTCACAGTAAGTAGGGTATTTACAATCTATGTATCTGTGCTAAGCTTAAGTTCCCCGGCGTAATTGATTTTAGAGATATAATGGTTTTCACATTTTAGTCTATATGTCAGTTACCACGCCCCCAATATATCGGGATTAACATTTCTGGAAGTTATATCCTCTAAACCGGTGTATGTTTCATTGAAATCGAGCGAACGGTGCCTTCAAAAAAGGGATTGCAAAATTTTCTTGTGACGTATTTATATATATGTAGATGAGTTGGCTACCCTGGTACATACATATGTATGATTTTTTCGTTCGGAGGATAAGCTCGGCCAAACACTAATATATGTGTAAGGGCCAATCTATTATTATTATTATAACAGTGGAAGCCCCGTTATTGTAGGTAGCTGAGGTAGAGGTTCCCCCAGATTATTCAGTTGGGATAGAGTTATTGGGCTGGTACAGCTAAGAAGACATTGATCTGGCATCTGGCATATCTTTAATGATGTGGAGCCTGAAGGGCAGGCTTGAAAAGTACATTAAATTAAATGCCGCTTTGACGGTGGCCAGGAGAAATGGAGTGGAGGAAACCATCTAAGAGGAATACACTCCATGTTATCTAGAAGATTACTGACTGTGAGGTAGGAATATGCTCTTTGTACTATGGCAGAGGTACCTCTTACCACTATTGAGGTGTTTGGTCGTGGACTGCTGATTAAGGGAAATGCAAGACTGACTTGAAAAACTCTCGTTGAGTTGAAGACATACGAGCGCTAAATATTTTCGGAAAATTTGACGGAGGCACGGATAGAGTCACCTTCAAAACAATTAACTCTTTTTTTAATGGGCAGCAAAGGAGTGTGTCTATAGGAACACAAATACAATACAAGCGCTATGACTACAATGCACAGGAGTATCTATTAAGGCATTGCTGGATTTACCACCTCTGGATTTAGCGATCGGAGAGGAGGCAATGAGGGCGATATGAGCACTGAAGGTTTTTGAATTGAGGCGCGACGATCAGATTTCTGGGCACAGAGAGTTATTCAAAATTAAAAAGTGATAAATGCAGCCCTTTAGATTCCCCCCTGGGGAGCAATGGAGCGATAAGTTAAAAACTTTTCATACCGACGGCTTTAATACTGAAAATGGAACAGGAGCTGAATACCATTTCGAGGGAAGTAAGTTGAAACTTAACTCCGTTACAAAATGGAGCAGACTTGAACTCTTGTAATTACTGAGATACTGTGTATGTTCAGGGCAATGAACTGTCTGAACTACGGGTCTTTGGAGTATCCAGTGGGACCAGAGCCAATTCTAGGTCGACGTATATTGGAAATTGACAGCTGTTAAAGCAATATTGACACCTGCAAAACAATCGAGTATTTTCTAAAAAGACCTAACAGGGTGGTAGCGTAATTCTTTCTCAGACATATTGGAAGGAAGCTACGAGCTTTCATTGAACTTAATCAGCGACATGGTCATCATAGATACCCTCAACGATCCACTGTATACGTACTCTTTGGAAGGTGAGGATAGTACGGAGCATTTTATTTGCAGATTTACTGCCTTTGCTAAACTAAAACAGTATATGTACATATATTAAGAAAAGATAAGCTTTCTTTTCTGTGTGAAATTAAAGTTTGCCGTACAGTAATGATTTCCCAAACCAATATTTTGTTTCTCTTCTTGTACTCCCTTGGTCTCAAGTACAGTGCGCTATATAACGTGAGTGCTAGGCAAAATTGTGCCTAAATATAGCCTTACTACATTTTTTTTTTATTAATATACCGAAAGGCCTCCATGGCCAACGGATAGTGTAGAGAGCAAGCTAAGTGATCTCGAAGCAGCCCGAAACAGTTTATGTGGTATGCGTCAAGGAAGTTAGGACTATTTTGGGTCGCCAAAAATATATTATGTAATTTTATAAGTTCTGAAAAGTGATATTTATACGAAAAGTGATAGAGTATGTAGCATAATTCCAGCCACTAGGTGTTATAAAACGCTCAAACAGTTTCTACTAACCAGTTTCCAACGTTAACTTTCAAATAAAGTTGATTGAATTCACAGCTCGCTTTTTGTGCTCAATCATATGTAGCTGGAAATAATATGCAATCATTTTCTACAAAATCTATTTATGTACTAAAATTTTTTTATAAAAAAAATCATATTCACAGTGACAGGGCGTTATGAGTCTCAAATTATCGTGAGTTTCCGGTTCTCCTATTTCCCACCAGCATAGGTACGTATATATCTATGTATGTATGTATCATTATTCACAAACTATGACATCGCCTCATTTGTGTACTTGACTAATTGCTGATTTCCCTTGTGGCCGCATTAACTAAGTAGAACCACCAATAATCAATGACAACAAAAACCTTTAACCACTGCAGCAACCCACATGACAGTCAGGCTGTCAATCAGCGATTTTATTGAATGACTGATAGTTGCATTGGCGGAAAACTGCAATTATTTTTTTCTTACTATTTTTCGGTCTGCAAAGCACTCCAACATTTTGATGGAAAATTATTTAGTGTGAGTAGCTATGGGATTTATCATTAAGCGCAATTTGTGCACGATTTTGGATGATGGAAAGCGTTTGCATTTAGAATGTATGGTAAAATTAATGAGGTGGCAAAATAGGTGGAACTGTAGCCCTGTCACCCTTACCACCCCATATGCATAGTAATCGTAGGCATAATGAAATGAACTCTAATTTCATAAACATAGTTTTTGATGGGTCACACTGTCTACGACTATTATTTGCATCGGCTTGGACACGAATACTCACCGGTACTTATACCCAGTCTGCAAAGTCAGCATAGATGCTGCACGCGAATTTTTTACGTGCTCGTAGATAAATATACGAAATATGAAATACTTTGTGATTTTTGGGAATTTTCGTTTTATTTTTCGGGATTATATCATAAATTTGGATATTTTTTCTGTGGACTTATGTTCTAAGGATTTTTCGTTATTATTCGTGCTTATTATTATTCTGCGAAACTTTTCATAGTTTTGGTATTATTTCGTATTTTCAGACTTTTTCTTTATTTTTGGGATATTCAAGGCCAATTTTTGTATGCAGTATGCCCTTATATCCAATATTTAGAGAAACCAAATATTTGCAATTACCAGTATCTTATATGAAATAATATTTGAGCAGCACCATCTGTCATTCCTCCGTCGAAAAAAGAAGCACATCTGATCCACATTATTTCGATTCATTTTCAGTTCGTTTCATACTGTTGAAATTTGTATTACTCATACAAAGCTTAAGTCCGCGTTTTAGTATTCGTCTTCGTATTTGTCATCGTACAAAGGTAATAATAATGATAATGGCTATGGTTATGACAATAGTGGATAATAGTAATGGTAATGGCAATGGATAATGATAATTGTAATTTTAATGATAATTGTAATGGTAATAGTATTAGCAGTTGTTATGGTAATGGTAATGGTATTGGTAATAGTAATGGTAATAATAGTGGTAATGCAGATGAATTTGTCTTCGCATTCGTAAGCATTCATATTCGCGTACGTTTAAGTCTACGTTTTCTCATTCGTTTTCGGGTCCATCTCGCGCTCGTACTTGTCTTCGTGTTAATATTCGTATTTTTCATTGTATTCGTCTTCATGTTCCCCTTCGCGTTCGTGTTCGTCCTCTTCTACTGGTTCGTCTTCGTATTCGTACTCCTTTTTGTATTGGTCTCCGCATTCGTTTTCGTCGTCGTCACCTTCTTTGTTTACTTCCTTGTTTTCGGGTTTGGCCTCGTCTCCGTACTCATCTTCGTTTTCGTGGTCAAATTCGTCTTCGTCTTCGGGTATGCCTTCGTGTTCGTTTTCGGGTTGGTCCTAGTGTCCGCGCTTTTTTCTGTATTTGTGTTCATATACATATCGACAGTCCTATGCAATAGTGGTCACGGCAACCCACAGTACGGCATACCCCGTGGCGAGTCGAGCATGTGAGTGGTGGCGATCTTCGAATTGAATGAAATGAGGTGTGGCATCTGGCGAGCCCTGCGTATGAATTTAATTTAAATTGTTTAAAATCAAATATGAAAGTCTTTTTTATCTCATCTTACTGATTGATGTCTTAATCCAACTAATTACTTAGCAATCAAAACTTTTATGAGGCTTTCTCATATATCGCTCTGGGATTTAAAACGTCATAAGTAAAGTTTATGTAGCACTAATTTGCATAAAAGTAAGGAAAAGATCTTTAAATGAGAAATAGACACACACACACGCATATGCATGCAACTTATATACGCCGCTTTTCCATGGCCTAATGACTTGTGCGGCTTTTCAGAGAACTTTGACCACTACGACGTATCTAACTAAAACGAAAAGCTAAACTTGGCCCCATCATACAGAAGTTTGTAGCCAATCAGAGCACACGCATACAATAGCACAAGTATCCAGTCAAATCTACGCATCACGCATGGTGTGGTGATGCATACTGTGTATGTACATTAGGGCGGGTCAACTTATTCGGACCAAAGCTTACCGATAACAAGCACGGTATTTTCGGTTTCTATAGATATGTAAGAGAAAACGTAGACGAAACTATAAGTCGGAAATAGATTTCTAGCTTGCAAATTAAACAAATTTCTTCCACAAAATTTTATTTTTTCGTTCTGTGCCAGTTTTACAAAGTGTTCACCTTTTAATACAACTAATGGTTACAAAATACTTATATTTTAGTGTATACAATTTTAAATTAATTTACCGTACTTACCATGCAAAAATACACCCCATGTCAAAACGTACCACATATTAAGTTAAAATTAATTTTTTTTTATTTTAGGTATTTTTTTTTTGTAAAGATATAGTTTACTCTTTAATAAAAGTCGTATAAATCCAAGTTTCAAACCTTGTGTAATATTAAAAAAAAAATCAACAAACTTTGGTAAAAGTTTCCAACTTTTTAGTTGGATTTCTTATAACGACTTTGAGTATAAAATTTTGTATTTCATTAAATTTTAGTAAATTAATGTCCAATTATCTAGGACTTACTGTTGAGTTTTGCCAATTTTTTTGCAGACGGTTTTGGGCATTTTCTTCCGTACAAAAATGTTTTTTTTTATATGGAGAAAATGAGCAACGTTTTCAACAAAAAAAATACCAAAAATAATAATGATATCATGGAAAGGTAATTTTTTTTAATTAAAAAACCGCAGGCCCGAATTTCATTCCCGACAGTACATTGTCTGCAGAATCCGAAAATACCATTCGATTTAGTAAAAAAAAAACAATTGACCCACCCTAATGTACATACAAGTATGTATACGAGGCTACATATGTATATTTACTATCTCGCTTTCCTTTGAATTTCTCTTTTTTCAACTTTGCCTCTAACACCTATTGTTTTTTCTTAGCTGCACTCTTTGCTAATGTTCGCAACTTGGTAATAGTTACTTAGAAAGTCGCAAAAATAAAAAAATATGTTTCTGTACAATATATGCAGCTTTGTATGTAAAAAAAAATGTACATAAATACATAAAAGTTCAGGCTTAAAGTCATTATCACGCAAATTACTTTAGTTCGAAATCCAATGACCTCTACGGAAAAAAGTTGAGTTAACGCCTGCCTTTGAGGAGCTTTTTAGTAAATGTACATACATATGTACGTATCTGTATGAGTGCATAACTGTGGATTCAGTTAATGTACATATCGTCGTTTAAAGTACAAAACCGCCTATCAACAAAATGCAAAACCGCGTATGTGAGATTGCATAAATTTTTTTATGGAGAGTAAAAACACTCATATTTCAAAATGTTTATCTTTTCCATAAAGCAATTGCATTTCTGGCTAGCATATTTCAGGACGAATGGATAAGGATTGAGCCAAGAGCTTGTGTGAGCAAATCCAATTTTTGGCAGTCAATGTCAGTTACGCGGTTTTGCAGAATGACGATACGCGGTTTTGTACTTTAAATGACGATATGTATGTTGATACTTATATGCTTGCGCTTCGTAAGCTCTTTGGAAAGTT
Source organism: Rhagoletis zephyria (assembly GCF_001687245.7). Lineage (NCBI taxonomy): Eukaryota > Metazoa > Arthropoda > Insecta > Diptera > Tephritidae > Rhagoletis > Rhagoletis zephyria. Next base: position 100,063 of record NW_016158123.1, read on the forward strand.
TTCGTAATTTAGCCGCAATTATGGTAAATATTTTTTGAAACTTACGCGCCTTCCTCACTCGTGCTTATGAAGTTTTGTATGATCTATATGTAGATAATTACTGAGAATCATTAGCAAAATTTCTGAGCTAATACTTAACATCATAATATGTATTAGAATATGCACTACATACATAAATACATATTTATATTGCGGCACACATAAAATTTTTTCCCTGTTCCAATGTTAGTCTTTTATTTAGATCGGAGATGGGGCATACATTTGGAATTTTTGTCAGCGGGGAGGCCCTTAAGGGCACCTGTAAGCTTAAAAAAAAAATAGTTGGTGGTATGACACAGTGCGAAGTGAAGCGGAAATCGTTGGCAGCAGAGATTTACACTTGAAGGCACTAACACTCTAGCCCTCGGTCACTTGGGTGTACCAGGTTATGCGGCGTCTAGGCAGCTGCAGGTGGGCAAAACTCATGTTTCCCTCAATCTTAGAGGGTCCTGTAGGCCACTTGTGGGGCTATTGACTGGTCATAAACACCTGACTGTGATAGATAAATATGACAACAACGCTTTTTGTGCTTCTGCCCCGCCTTTCCCAATATTAGGTATCGGACTTTTGGCAGCAACGTGACGAGGTTAAAATTACTACGTATAAATTGCTTCGAGGACAATATGTATATATGATTTAACGATTTATAAATTGCTCGCTTACTTAATTGTGACAAATCGTCATCAAGCATTGTCATGAAATGTAGATGTACCCTAAATGAGCTGGCCAGGAGAAGGTCTACGGCACCCATGTGCAGGACAGCGAGGCATATTTGGCCTAGGATGGATAAGTTTAGATCTATACCTCTAGTCCGCTTGGAGCGACCACCGCTCCGTCATGTAAGAGGAGTTTTCACCGGGCATTGCCTGATCGTAACCCACGCTAGTAGGATTAATTCGTAGCTGCCGTGATGAAGAGGAAATCGAAAGCGTAGAGCATTACCTGTGCCACTGTCCGTTGAATGTTTGGCTGAAATGGATTCAGCTAGTAAATATCTACGATTTCGTGCGCTTCATTAGCGCTACAAATTGGGTTTACCTCTAAGCTTTGAGAACGGACGTAAGGAATCTCAAATACCTGCTTCTTCTCTGCTGGATGGGGACAGCCAAGATAACCCTACCTATGTCTCGTATGAATTGCACTTCCTAAAACAATTGTATGGTATTTCCTCTTCGGTACATTTAGTAATATTACTCGCTTAAGTTTTAACCCTTTAAATGCTGTTGATAACTTACTTATTCGCTACTTCTTTAATAGAAAGAGTCAAACCCCCAATATGATCGGAGTTCGAGGGTTAAAAAACTCTGTAGGAAAAAACCGCGGCAAAAAAAGTTGGAGCTAAATAGCCTAAGCGTTTGACGGTAACGCATGAATAGCACGGTTTGAGCACATTTTTGGCGGAGTTCTTAAATTTATTATTTTTCGACGCTATAACCGGAGTTAAAAAAAATGCCTTAAAATTATTCCGCTGTGGTATTCGCCTTGCCAGCGCGGTATGCTGAAGCCGCCAACATCCTTACTAAATTTAATAAATGCCCAAATCATTTGTCAATGCATAAGTACATAAGTATTATTGGCAATAAAAAAGACGCAACATGCGAAAAACAACAGCCAGCCAACTGAATTAATGATAATAACCAGCGTGCTAACAAAATAACTGCCACAATGTCTGCTGCTGTATTTTAAGCAGAAATAATTAAGCTTTCCCTCAAGCGTTCGATCAGGCAGTTGACCGGAGTGATTAATTCTGGTTGCCACGCATTTTTTGTGTGTGTTTTTGTACTGCTTGGCTAATGTTAAAATGCATGATTGGTGGTTAGAAAATTTGTTTGTTCGCCTTTAAATATTTGCGTTTGTTATGAAATACTACGTGGCTATTAAAATAATTTGCATGTACCGTACTTCATAAATTTCTGTGTGAAATATTTTGTTCGCAAAGAGCAGTTAATGAACAAAGCCAGTGTAATTTATTGTTCTGGCGCAGATGTGATACCCAAAATTGCTATTAGGTAGCGATGGGCGTAAATGAATTGAACTTTGCCTATTGACGATTTTTTTCATTTCAGTTTTAAGTTCAATCTTCAATGGCTACGCCCATTTTCCAAAAATTTATAATATCCTTATGTTTCGTCTAAAAATTATTGTAAACATCAATTTTGAGTGAATAATCTTCAGTAGTTACTAAAATATCGCAGTTTCGATTTTGCCCATTTTTAACACCATCCGTCCTACGCCGAAAAGAAGTACACGTACCAAGTTTCGTTAAGATATCTAAATTTTTACTCGAATTATCGTGTTCACAGACGGCCGCACGGACAGACAGTCACCGCTTCATCGATTTCTTTTTGTCATTTTGATCATTTATGTATACATTTGTCTATATCTATCTGGATTCGTTTTAAAATATTAGCCGTATTTGGACTATAAAAACCCTGTAAGCGCCATTTTTTCAATTTCTCAGACTTGTTTGTTCCCTTTAGATCGTTCGTTTGAAAATTGTGGGAAATCAGATGCCAATTAATAAAAAGTCAGTTTTTTTTTAAGTCATCCTCTTGTTTCGCCATAATTAATTTTTGGAATGAAATTGGTAAAGTTTACCATAGTAAGTAGGTGCAAGGATTTTTTCAGTTAACCTCAATATCGAAGGATAAGTACGCTTGCCAAATGAAGAGCCTGTCTTCAAAGCAGAATGTTTTATTATTCAAGACGCTTTTAAAATCAACCTAATTCAAAATCGAATCAGGTCTAACTCTGTTATATATTCGCATAGCCAAGCAAATTGACTCTAGCTTCTGATATTATTTATTATATTAAATCTTGTAAAACAGAGCCAAGAGTATTCTAGTTGGTGCAGGACTTTTCGTGCACACATAAATATTTTGATGATCTAAAGGAGTTGAGTTCAATCGGTGGATTTGCCTAGCTGTTTAAATTCAACTGGTTGGATTTAGTAAAAGTGGAGCAACTTGCATGCTTTGTTGGAATCGGCCCAATTCACTTAGGCGATTACTGCGTTTAGCTTTCTAAGAGAAGAAGAAGGAATAATTCCTCTCATTTATGAAATTTTTTGTTTGATCTTTTTTGCGTGTTTTGCAACGCTAATCAATAAATTAAACTTGCAATTCTTTCCGCTATAAATCCTTCTGATGAAATATGTATAGCTGTGCTTGTTTTTATTTTTCACGTGTTCCATATATAATTTTAATTAAACATTTTTATATTTAATGAACCATATTAAGAGGCCCCGTAAAAAGCCCTATCAATAAATTGCAATTTCTTGAAAATTTATATGCATACATATCTGTGGACTTTTCACAAAACAACCTCTCAAGCATTCTGTAATTTGGAATTTAGAAAAAATTATAAGGAACTTCCATTTAAAAATTTGACATTTTTATTTAACTTTCATTAAGATATCATCTTGAACTATTCCTATTAATGACTAAACATAAAAATATCATTCGACAACTCAATGAATTACAGGTTTGAAGAAAAAAATTACCTCACCCGAGAGAAGTTGTTTTGTCAAAAGTCCACTGATATGCATATAGATACATACATATGTACATATATCGTTACAGTGAGGTAATAAAATTTTTGAATAATACATATCTTACCAGAACTAAGTACCTCGTCAGTGTTCTGCAGCTTTTCGTTCGAGTAGATTTAGTCGGAGAAAAACAGAAAACAATTTAGGGATGCCAGTTAAATTTTCTTTGGCACTTTTCCTATTTTCCACAACGGCCATTTATTTGGCACAAACAGGTGAATTTTGTATTGAAAAGTGTATTGAGAACATTAAAGAAAAATCATTTGATGGTGAAAAAACACAGACAGGTCGACTGATTTCGTGTGTAAAAAAGTGTTTATGTTGTCGAGTTGAACAACGAAAATTCTTTGAACTTTTTGCTGCTACTGTGCCTCAAAAAAAAAGTATTCACATCGATGATCAAACATTGAAAGCTTATAACTAAATTGTTTCCGAAATTGAGTTCTATACATCAAAAGATTGCAAATCGTATTGGCAATTATTTATGTAAGTATATAACTCAATTTGGGAACAATTGTCGAAAGTTACAAGTCAATTCTTATAGGTTATGATTTTTTAAATTAAATCTGAACGCTGAATTTTAAAGTCTCCTTAGACGCATATTGTTTTCTGGGTTTTGAGACTAATAAACTTCCAATCATTTCAACAGCTAATTTAAACTTAATTATAGGATTATTTTGTAGAACTAGAATTTTAGCTGGTTTTTAGGTTTTTTTATTTTTTCTTTAAGAAAAAATATTAATAAGTTATAACTTAATTTTTGGGCTATACTCTAGAGGAATTTAAATTTAGCAATGGCGATGCAGATTATACTGTCGTAAAGGAAAAGGTAAGTACAACTTTTATTTTAATTTATATTTGCACGAAATAGAGAATAAAAGTACATATGTACATATGTACTTTTTGTACTTATATATATGTTTACTATTAATATAAAGGCTGGAGAGTAAAAGTTGAGCAGACATTTAATTTAGTTATCCAAAAACGAGGCATATATTTTTTGTAACTTTAAAGCTCTACAAATTTTTGGTAGTTTGAAAACAGGAATTGAATTTTTCCAATTTTTAAAACTGGTAAAAATTTTTAGTCATTTAGAAATTGGTAGTTTTTTTGGAAATTCTAAAATTAATAATATATTTTGATACCTTAAAATATAGACATACTTTGTTGGTAACCTAAAATCTAGACATAATTTTTTGGTTAGGTAATTTAAAATTGTACAAAAGCATTTGAGCATTCCAACGAGAAACCATTTTGAAATTGCGCATAATTTTTTGAGCATTTGAAAACGAGACATTGGGCCTTATGAATAAAAAATAAACAATTGATTTTTCTTAAAATGTCAGACCTTTTATTACATTTGTTCAAATAAATTTTTTTGATACTTTAATAATTGCTTAGATTTTATGCATATTTAAGTTCTGATACTTAAAAAATTGGACATGTTGCGGCAGAATACTTCCTTTGCGGTGCGGGTTGCTTTCTTGTTAAAAAGCGCGGGTGTGGACTGTATAAATTATTGCGGTTGACCTTACCAATTGAAATTATATGCGGTTTGTCCAAATAAACGTATAGGCGAGTTATGTTATGGCTTAATTCACAATACTTGTACTTTATTTGCACTTTACGAAATATAATATAAATTATAAGCAAAGTTTAGGCGAGCGGTAGAATCAGCAGCAAGATGTACAATAATTGAAAATATATGTCAACAAAGCAAACGTCAAATGCAAAAGTAGCGAGAATGATACCACCTTATCGACGTATATGATATACTACCATACCGACACATAAGTTACCCCATTAACATTTAGAAGCTTATTAAGACAACTTTAAGATCCAACAAACTTCATTTAAGAACATGCAAATTTGAACTCAACATACCGCCGCCCTTGAACTATCTAAGTTAGATAAATGATACGTTCAATTTACAATTACTTTGTTTCTTTAAAAAAAAAAATACTTAAAGTTATGAATTTCATTCTTAGTCTAAAGGATCTTCATCAGCAAAATAAATCTTCCTTAGTCGGTAGAAGGCACAATTTATTATTGGTCTCTTGTATTCCCCGGTTGCAGTCTTCACTGTAACAACACGTACTCGGCCATCAGCTCCTGAGTGACACCGAATTACCCTTGCGAGTGTCCACTTAGTCGGAGGGGTGAGATCGTTGAAAATAGCTACTATATCTCCTTCTTCGAAATTACGTGAAGGACGAAACCATTTAGTGCGACGTTGCAGACTCAAGAGATACTCGTCCTTCCAACGACGCCAAAAATGTCGTCGCATTTCTGAAATTAATTGCCACCTCTGATGGAGATTTCCACAGAACCCTTGACCCTCAGGTTCTGGGATGGACTTCAGAGGTTCGCCGATAATAAAATGTCCAGGTGTTAAGGCTTCGAGGTCGGAAGCATTTGTTGAAATTTCACATAGTGGGCGAGAGTTAACGCAAAACTTCCTTGCAATGGTCTCGTCTCTTCAGTTGAATATCGCTTACTAGAAGATCTTCCGTGACGAGGAGGTATCTCCTAAACACCTTCAGATGATCGTTGAAGGTTCCAGTATCCACGGTGCGGTGGGTGAATCTCATTTGAGTCAGAAACGCTAGGCATCTCGCCGCTGCTCTATTGCATTCTTTATACAATTTGATTCAGACGGTCTTGCATACCCTTTCGAATGACGCTTAACGCTTGAGAAGCGTGCGAAGACCCTACAAATCAACTCGCAAGGCATCAATAATGATTTGTAGATGCCCTCCTAATTTGATGATATCCGAAGTCAGTGTTAGAATCGTACGGAGCAATCCCATTGCTGAGCCGTACGATTGCAAGTCCGACATTGTGATAATGCTCGATAAACTGAGCCAATCCCCAAGAGTAAACGCTGCACGGGCCAGTAATAAGTAAGATACGAGTAGACGTGCGGAATCTGGGCCTAGTCTGTTGAATATCGGACGAATATTTTGTAATGACGGGCCAGTAATCGTTTGAATTTGAAACGTTTGCTGCAACTTTGTTTCGAACGCCAATGTCGGTTGCGTGTTGATTTGTCGACTCTTTCTTCCAAAACTGGTCTGTACCTTTCAAAAATTCAGGACCGTTCCACCAAAGTTTGTGACAAAGGAGATCAGACGGCGATATACCCCTGGACGCGCAGTCAGCTGGGTTCAATTCAGACCTTACATGATGCCAACTATTCGGCGGCAAAACGTCTTGGGTTTCGGCAACGCGGTTGGCTACAAAGGTTATCCATTTGCTAGGATGTGCTTGTAGCCAGGCTAAGGTGATGGTTGAATCCGTCCAAGCATATAGCGGGTAGCGAAGATTACCCCAACTGTGCAGCACGTTTCGGACCAACTTCGAGGCTAAATGTGCAGCGCAAAGTTCAAGGCGGGGTAGAGTCGTGGGTTTAAGCGGTGCAACCTTAGTTTTCGATGAAATGAGGCTTACAGCAACAGTACCGTCGGGTTGCAAAGTGCGGGCGTATACCACAGCGGCGTAAGCTCGTTCGGAAGCGTCAGCAAACACGTGCAGCTCCGTGAATGAGCCGGCCATTCCGGATCCAATCCAGCGATCGACCTTCAACTCCTTCAAGTTCTGTAGCTCTACTCGATGATCTCGCCAAGCCTTTTCGATTGTGGTGGTACTGGGTCGTCCCACCCAACTGCAGAACGCCAAACGTCCTGAAACCACATTTTACCCTTTATTGTGACCGGAGCGAGTAAACCCAGCGGGTCAAAGAGCGTACTAGCGTCGGCTAGGAGGGATCTCTTGGTTAGGGTTGCGGGTTCTTTCTTCAAATTGACGGCAAATGTGAAATGATCTCCCTCGGTGTCCCACATCAGACCCAGCGCGTGAACGTCTTTACCATCGACTACGTAGTGCGAAATACCCCTCGAAGATTCGGAAATACTCTCGTTGAGCTCCTTACAGTTCGATGCCCACTTTCTGTAACTCAAAGCCTCCTTCCATTAAAATCTGTGAGACATGTTGTTGCAGGGCTGAAGTTCGGTTTTGCAAGATGTACCAGTAAGAAGATCGTCCATGTAAAAATCTCTAAGGATAACTGAAATAGCTTTTTCGGAATCGTTCGTAGAAGTCTTGGCAGTTTGTTGCAGCGCCTTTACGGCCAGATGAGAAGCAGCCGCCACACCATAAGTTACTCGTAGCATGCGGTAATCTTGAATTGGCGCAGATGGATGTGCACGCCAAACGATGCGTTGTAAGTCGATGTGCTTCGGTGACACACATACTTGACGGTACATCTTCGCAACATCGGCGGTGACAGCGAAGCGGTGCATACGGAAACGCAACAATATAGCGTACAGGTCGTGCTGCAATTGCGGCCCAACACAAAGGGCATCGTTGAGCGAATTCCCGGAGGTGGTTTTGGCAGAAGCGTTGAAAACGACCCTTAGCTTCGTCGTAACGCTCGACTCCTTCAGCACTGGGTGATGCGGCATATAATACACTGCATTAGTCGTCTCTTCGGGTACAGGTTCCATATGTCCCATATCTATTAGTTCTTGCATGAACTCGTTGTATAGCGCTTGCAACGCATTGTCCCGAGTCATCCTCCGTTCGATGCGTAATAGACTTCGCACGGCAAGGTCGCGAGATTCACCCAATGGCACGTCTGCTTTCACGGTAACTCCACTAGAAAGCGGCCATCAGGTGATCTTTGGTGCGTAGAAGCGAAATGATCTTCGCAGAAGCTCTCTTCGGGTGTGAGATGAGGTTTTTTCGGAGATTCCTCAAGCTCCCATAACCTCGTTAGCGCGCGATCGAGTTGCACATCACAGTGCAGCGACTGTACGTTGATCGGTGGCGAAGGTGAAGCTTTGATACTTCCGCACAAGGTCCAACCAAAGACCGTCTTTTGCGCCATAGGTGCGCCGAGTGGACCTTTACGAAGTTCAGGACAGATGAGACGACTCATAACATCCATACCAACCAGATATCGATGCGACCGGGTTTCATAAATTGCGGGTCAGCTAGGACCAAACCCTGAATATGCGGCCATTCAGGAATGTCCAGAGTATGCGACGGCAAGTCGCTAGTGATTTTCGGCAAAATCAAGGCTTCACGGGATAGCGATCTTTGGAGAAGTAGGACGAGAGTACGAGTGATGCCTCACCCTTACAGTGGCCTCCCTGCGATGAACCTATTCCGGTGACAATTACCGAAGACGATTTACGGGGTAGACCCAAGCGTTGTACACATGCCTCAGTGACGAATGTGGCATGTGAACCAGAATCAAATAATAAGCGCGCCGTCTGCCATCGGTCGGCGCAATCGCGAACCTTTACAGAGGCGGTGGACAATAACACAGTTTGTTGCGTTAGAGGAAGCGGGGTTTCTTCAGAGCTCAAGTATGATGAGACAGCATTGGCATTCGTCGGCGAACTGGTGCTAGCAGACGAATGCCA
>NW_016158123.1:109105-129507 GCF_001687245.7 Rhagoletis zephyria
AATGTTGAATGTAGTTTTCAAAACATCTTAATGCTAATTTAAAAATAGCTATCAGTTTTAAAATGCTTGTTTTCGTTTTATTATCTTCATTTTTTTTGGTTTTTGTTTTTTTTCGAGCTCCGTGAAATTGTAGATTCCGAATTATATTAATTTTTCTTGGCTTCCATTGTGAAATACGACATTTGAAAATCCCATTTAAGTTCAGTATTGAAAAAGCTTAGTCTCGCAAAATCTTAGTACCTAGTAATTTCTGTATCGAAAAATTTTAATCCTAAAAAAATTAATCTCTTCAGTTAGACCTGAAAATTTTATCCGCAAAAATTTCAATGCCGAAAAATTTTAGTCCTGCAAAATTTTTGTAAAAAAAATCTTCAATCCAGAAAAATTTCAAACGCCAACAAAAATTTGTCACAATAAATTTTAGTCCCGAAATATTCCAATGCCGACATGTGCCGAAAAACTTCGCCCCAGAATAAATAAAATCCTAAAAACTTCAGTCCCAATTCGCATTGAGTCCCGAAATGTCTAATGAAGTTTTAGAAACCTATCAATTCGCATTAAAAATTAATTTGCAGCTTTTAAACGTTTTTTTTTATGTTTTTTTTTTTTTTCTTTTTGCATAAAGATACTTTATTTTTCTTGAGCAATACGAAATATATAAATGCCGTAATATGGCAGTACTGAAAAATTTCAATCTGAAAAATTTTAATCGCACAAAGTTTTAGTACCGAAAAATTTCCATCCCAAAATCTTAACAAATTGGAAGGCCGAAAAATTTTTATCCCGCAAAATTTTAGTGTCTAAAAATTTTTGGTCGCAAAAAATTTCGATGCTGAAAATTTTCAACCCAGCTAAATTTTAATCGCAAAAAATTTAAGTACCGACAAAATTTAGTGCCGTAATTTTAGACCCGAAAACTTTTAATCAGAAATAATTTCAATGCGAAAATTTCGACTTTTTTTGGTTATTATTTTTTTATAAGAAAATTCATCTCCAGTTTGCAAATAATTCCGAAATTTTTATTTAAGTTTCAGAAAATATTAAATTGCTAAAAATAGGTATTTTAAATGTGTTTTGTGGTTTTGTTTTTTATGGCCCAAAGATTTGGTTGCATGAAAGGGTGCGCCTTAATTTAAACTACAAAATTTATTAAGAAGTTCTCCAAAACTTACCTTAAATATAAATTGCCCCATATCGGAGGCACGTTCGTTAGCTGAACCAGATGCTCTCTTGAAACAATGCAGATAATCGCGTGTTAATACGAAGTACCTGAAAAAATAAAAATAAGAAGTTATTTAGTCAATGAATGGACATAGGGTGCGTTCAGAAATGCATCAAGCAATGCATCAACTAATGGAAAGCCTTATTTACGCAATTACGTTCCAATTAGGCATTTAACCGGCGTTGCGCATATTGGACATTTCCATCAATTATAGTTTAGAAATAAAAGCGTCTGATGCTTTGGTTTGATGCATTTCTGAACACACCCATAACTATAACAATATCGAAAAATAGTAACAAAAGTCGAAGATTTAGTAGATTTTAAATTAAAAAAGAGAATTCGTAAGAAGTGGCTTTTACGCAACGATGGGTAAAATAATGTTCCATCTGAATTAGATAATTTATATTAAATTTGGTTTCAGTCCGGGAGACTACCTATCGTACTATTTTTTTCTTATGATGGAGAAAATATTAACAGCAGCTGTACCTAATCACTCTGGAAATGGTTTGGAAGTCGGCACCGTAGCAAATGGATAGAGGTCTTAATACCACTCGGTAGAACCCAGGTATCATCCTCACGACAGTCCATGCAACTTACTAAAATGGCTTTAATTTAAGTCCACCAAGGACCAAAGGCATAGGGGATCATTTCAAATCGCTGTTCATTAACACGCCGCATCATGTATCTCAGATCCGAAACCTATTGCTACTGTGTTGCCGTGTACACCAGAGATAGTGTCGAATTCCCTTTCGGTAAGGTTAAGAACCTGCTCTGATTTTGGGTCAAACACTTGCTGTTCCACGACTGACAACATCTCGCGTGCCACACCGGTATCCTCTTTTTGTAACCAGGACGCCTCTAAAGCTCAACCGAGTTTACCCTTTACAATAGCTAACGCAGATCTAACAAATAGCATAACATTGACGACCTATACTGTCGTTAGTATCAGACCACCAAGAGAATCTCTGCCACACTTTCCACGCCAAATGAAATTCACGTTGCGAATGTTAATTCCTCAGGTTGGCCACTGCTGCAGGAGGTCGCTTCATACCATTCGGATGCGTGGGGAAAATCCACTCCAGTTTCCCGGTTGTAGCGACTGTGAGTACAAGGTCAATCAATATAAGCGGAAAAGTGGAAAGAAGGTGCCTGTTCAACCCGACAGGGCGGGAATGCAGCGATAAAAAATTTCGTTTGGTAATGCTGTCTCGTCGGGCCTGAAGCATAACACATTGCACATTAAAGTGTAAAATGATATGCTCAGCCTCTTTATAGCACTTACGTACATAGTATGGGTATAGACTGGTCAATGCTTCAGAAGGTGAACGATATTGTATACTGCGAAAGCGGAGAAGCAGCGTGTAGCTGCCAGAAGAAGTAGCCTATGAGGAGGAGCACGATACGTGACCTAATTATCGGGTTTCTCGTGACCCCCACGGCGGGGCTTGCTAGGAGCTCTCAAGCCGGGAGGCTTTTGATAGATGAATCCTCCATGAGCCCCCGGCTGTAGTTCTCATCCCGCTTAGGGCCATCAGTAGGGTTCCTGGATTCTTTAGTTGGTTGCTCCACTACCAGAATAGGTGGGCGAGGTAAGCGTTCTGCCCCGTGACTAAATTTTTTGCCACCTAACAATTAATGTGTCTCGGGCATGACGAGGAAAAAGTCTGAGTTCCAGCTGAAGGATTCGGCTTTTCAAATCCAATGTGTCCTCGAAACTTTCTGGATCCAACGGAAAGTCACAACTACAATAAATAGACGCCTGCAGGTTTTCGTAAACAGAAGTTTTAAAATAAAACACGAGTTGCTCAGCTAGCATAGAGACCCTGGCATCTGGATTCAGAGCAGATATAGAAGTGGATAGGCCGCATTTTGTGCATAGACGACTGTAGTATTGCCAAGAAATTCATAGAATGGAAATGCCCTTATTGGCAGAGGCACGCCTCCCAGCAAACCCCGCGAAACGTGACAGTCGATCGACGAATGAAGCAACTCGGGTTAAGCTGCAATAAGATCAAAACGATTGCTAGAAGCAGAACCAGTTAACGCGTAGGCTCAGAAATGCCCTATGCACTCCTGGGGATCAAAGGAAACAAAAGGAAGAGATGACAGATTTCGGTGGATAAGTCTCAGAATGCTGTGTAAATTGGCAAACATTTCTTCGCCTCTTACTTTAACAAGCGACGAAGTTCAGGTGGTCATCTATAGTATATACGCCCCAATGGATTCTTCAATTTGTTGATGACTACTATTTTCATTCCCAATACTTAAGCCGGGAAACCTGCTAACAAGAAAGAGTCTTGTCGCCAGACAGTAGTGAAGATTCCTAAGGCGTCGCTATTTCCGTACTACACATGCAACTCGACACCAGTGATGCAACAGAATGGAACACGCTACCACTGCACGAATAACGGCCTAAACACTAAGCTAACTCTTGGACTTACCCGTAAGCATCTCTGGCATCGTCCTAGTAGACGAACATAGAAGAGATTGACACCTCGTCTCTTCCTCAGCAACCAAAACAGTGGACGAAGAATTATCTGAGTGATCGCAAGGAGCTGACAACATACATATGGTAGCAAAAGGGAATAAAAGTACTGAGAGGTGTACTCTCTGGCCATTCCAACCAATCTCAACATAATCATCCAAAAATATACAGAAATACTTATTTATTGCCTACCACCTCTCGAACTCGGCACTGTGTCCAGGCTGAGTTTTCCCATTTTTTATTTTCTTAATAATCCACGGCCAACAATTAAAGCGGACTTTCAAAAAACATGCAGGTTTTAAATTAATTATTCGACAATTCGTTTTGTGCCGCTTTATCTCACGTACCTACAAAATTTTTTATGCATTTTAATTTTTTTTCTTTTTGCTGATGCATCCCTATTTTACTGATTCTGCTATTTTTTGGCGGCATTCAGTCGGTTGACGCATTTAATTCGTTCTAGTTTTATTGTTATTGCTCACTTACCTTTCCTTCCAGCGTGAAAAAAGGCGGTCACGTTGCTGCCACAGCAGGCCACGTTTAATTGGACCTGTCATTGAGGTGACTGGTATGCGACCGGCAAGCAGAGATTGCTGCAACGAGAAAAGAAAAAAAAGGCGGTTAATGAATTGAAGGTGGGTATGCAGTGCAATGCGAATGGTTTGTATGCATTTTAAGTGAAATTGCAGCAATTGCATTATACAAATTAATACGAAATAAAAAAGGACGGCTATATGTATTGTTAAAATAGGTAGGATTTTTAAGAAATAAAATATGCAGTATTTCTTTATGATTTTTTACAAAAGTTTTTTTCCTTAAAATAAATAATGGTTTGCTCAAAAAAAATGAGTTTTCAAAAAACATTTTTTTTTTTAAATATGACCATATGGGCAGATATGACCTTCCTAAAAATTATTTTTCCTACATACATACGATGTTTTCCCTAAGATGATTTTAAAATATTTTTTTAATTCTATATTCTCTGAAGAATTAAATTTTACCGCAATAATTTTTGGGTAAAAGGAGTTTTGTTGTAACTTATGTTAATTTCGCCAACAAATTTTTTTTAAATAAAAATAGAAAAACCTTGGTTTGATTTTTTTTATTTTGATATAAATATATTTTTTACAAAAATTTCATGATATAAATACCAGGCGCATTTTAAAAACAAATATTTTCTCCTTAAAAAAATACTTTTTTCCTAAAAAGATATGTTTTCCAAAAAAACTATTCTTTCTTATGTATGGTCACAATTTTGGCTATTTTTTAAATATCTTTTTTATTTTTTATTTATTTTTCTACATAATTTTTTGTACAAATATTAGGATCTTCTCTAAAATAATTTTTCTAAAAAACTACTTTTTCCCCAGAACATTTTTTTTAATTTTAATTACCAAACGGTATTTTTCAAAGCAATATTTTGTTCTCTAAATATCTTTATTTCTTGATGTTAAAAGAGATAAAAACTTCTTGGCTTGAAAATTTGTTTTCGAGTGCTTAGTCTATGTGAAAGGTGGCTGGTAGAGGATATTGTAATTAGACGTGCTGATTTTTCTTGAAGCCCAATAGGTTTTGTATATATAATTCGTTAATTTGCTATTTTGAATGCCGGTTCAAGGTTTTCGAAGCCACTCTATGCGCTCAGAACGATTTCTTATGCTTAGAGCATTTTCTCCAGAAGTTTTTCAAATTTATCTGCCAGTCAAAATCTTTTTTTTTTAACAAAATTTGTATTTAACGGCTCTTAAGGAAAAACAATTGTTTTTTAAAACGTATATTCTTTGTTAGATTCGTCGCGAAAATTAACGAAAAAATGGCCCTTGCATTAAAAATTCATTCCGGCATTCACTTGAGTTTGCTCCGTCATCAATTTACATATATTATCTACACATCGTACATACAAACACACATGTATACGTACATACATACATAGTACTATAAGTATATAACAGAGTGTATAACAATTTATCAACACCGTGAAATAGAAAACACCATACAATATTTTCACAATTAAAAATGGAAAAAGGAAAATAGGTTTGTACTTGTATAAGTAAGTATTCATGTCCATATATTATAGGCAACATTTAAGTGAAAATGTGGCTAACAAATCCTTCAGTTCCTGTTGTTTCCCGTGGTAAATCATTTCACTTGACACAGCAACCCCCACTGGGGCACAGCTGCCACACTGATTTTGCACGAATTGCTCCTTTAAGTACCGAAGCTGTGTATTGTTTTTTGTTGTTTTTTATGCCGCTCATTCATTGTTGTTTGATAAAATAAATGATGCTGCCAAATTTGTATATTAAGTATTCGTATAGCCTACCAAAAATAATGCGGCCCAAATGCGCGCAAACAATTGTGACCAAATTGAGTAGATGTGCTAAATACATACATATATACATAAGTGAGTACGTATGAATAATGATGGTGACACTTTAATCTTTTTTTTTGCCAGCATTGTTGCCATGCCTTTCTACTAAACATTTATAAATGGTATTACTAAGGTTAAATTTGACGACAATTATGTACACCAACTGTTTGGAATTTTGCAAAATTTATTTAGAGCATTTAATAAAGTGTCACATAAGCTTTATTTGCTTACATACTAAATAAGCCATTGGTTTTTTTGCTTTTGAAAAGTCTTACTTGGCAACTCCGGAAACTGTTTTTCAACACAATACAGTTCTACTGTATTCAATTCTTTTCTGTCTTTCGAAAGACTAACTAAAAAATCTGCTAACGAACTCTTATCATTATTCTGTTTGTCTTTTAACAATAAGTACCTGAAAGTAAAATTAGATTTAGAAAAATGTCTTACTTTTTTAAACAGTAAAAACTGAAATTTAGAAGAAAATTTGATTAAAAACGTAATAATAAAGAAAGTAAAGTTGCTGAATTCCAAATTAAGTAAAAAATAAAACCTAAAAAATATAAAAAATAAAATAAAATATAATATAAAACATAAACATTAAATTTATAACAATAAAATTTAAAAATTAAAATAAAGTTAAATTAAAGAGAGCAAAAATTTAAAAAGAAAACATTAATAATACAAGTTTCTAAAAATTAAATGATATAAAAAATATATTTCTCTTTAATAGCTAAGAAAATAAAGTTGCTAATTAAAAAAAAATATTTTTGTTTTTTAAATAATAGATCCTAAAATTATAAAACACTAAAATTAAAAAAAAATAGATAATTAAGAAAGTTCAATTATTTTTAGCAACTAAATTTAAAACAATAAAATCTAAAAGTTAAATTAAAAAGCAAAAAGTTTATTGGAAAAGTAAGCAAAAAATATATGTTTCTAAGAATTAAATGAAACTAAAAAATGTAATTTGTTACATCAATAAGATTTAAAAATAAAAATAAATGAAATTGAAAAAAATGATATAAAAAGTTTCGGTTTTTTTGGGAGATTTTCGTGATATTGTCCGGATTTTTGGGGTCTTTCGATATATTTTGGAAACTCAAAACAAGAAGTATGTACATCTTAACTTTTTCCACGACTTCCCGTGGTTTTTGGACTTTCATGGGATTCATCAGAACGTTTTGAAATTTTTTGGAAGCTATCAGGTTTAAAAGTCTACTTAAATCTTAGCCTTGCTTTTTATTAATTCATTCTCCAGCCCACAAGAAAAATGTTTAATTCTTTCTTTCGCTTGAAAATGCAGCAGGGAAAAGCAGAAAAAACCTTTAGAAAAATTTAACAGACGATGTAAGAAATCTTTTGAGAACTGCTACTGATTTACGAAAATTTTGAAAAAAAAAAAATTTGAGCTGTTTTTCATAAAAGAATTGTGTTTTCTTAAGGGCTGGATTAACGATTTCTTTCAGCTCAATAAATAGCAGGCTAAGTTAAACTAAAAAAGTAGCAAACAAAAATTCGTGTTTCTTGCTAAAATAATTTAAAAAAATAAAATCTATTTTATTTTCAACAATTTTTATTGAGCTTGAGGCCGTTTTTAATGAAAAACTAACATTAAACATTAAAAACGGCCTCAAGCTCAATACAAATTGTTGAATATAAGTGTTATAAGGCCATAAATAACACAAACAAAATATTTATTTTATTATAAAATACATATTCGCTATGGTCTTTAATTTTAATAGTTTCTACAAAGCACACACAAAACGACATAAAATAAGCATTCAAAAAACAAAGAAAAAAATTATCAGCTTACTTTATCTTTACACTCACCGTTAGTAAACGATTGATAAAAATATTTGGCGCCATGGTTCTTTATTTAGATTTAAGCAAGAAAATTATTCCTTGGTACTTGTAGGTACCATAAAAATTCAACATTAACTTTTAATCCTTTGAAAAATGTATGCACAAATTTTTCGCGATTACTTTTGTACCATATTTTTATTTTCTTGTCTTCGATTTTTTGCTTATTTCCTTAGGAATGCACTTCAATTTTCACAATTAACGAAATTTGTTGAAAACATTATGTATTATTTATTGTCTTTTATTTTGTGTTTTTTTTTTTGAATTTCACACAAGTAAATAATAAAAAAGACACGATTTTCTGCAAATATTCAATTGTTTAGAAACAATTTGCTTTTGGCAAACGAACGAATTGACGTCAATGGCATTGAACTGGCAAAGGCGATTTGGCGCGTGGCTGGCGGGGATTTAATTATTTTCACTTGCAATTGTTTTTACTTGTGTTGATATGTGTATTGTAAACAAAAGAAAAAAACTAGATAGATGTGCATACATATGTCATCATTTAACTAATACTCGTTTAAAATAAATGAGAATTTTTTTTTTTAATAATTTAAAAAATAAATTTTCATTTTCTTGTTTTTTTGTAGATAACCTTTTTTTTGTTTTACCAACTTTTCAAATCACAATTTGTCATTTTACTTTAATAATCATTTTGTTAAATTCTGCAACATTTCTTGCGCTCCTCCTTCACACTGACTCCACCAACAGCCAACCGGTCGCATCGAAAGTAAAACTACAAATAAAATTTTGATTTCTAGTTCTTTTCTCAAACACTCCTCATCTTCTAATACGCCTAATTTTGCTATTCAATGCAGAAGCAGGTAACCAACTACCAACAAACGAACATCTGCACATTTCTAGTATTTGTTGTGTGTGGCTGTTTGCATTTTTTTTCTCACATACAAACATGTGTTTTTAAGTGTTTGTATGGCGCACATGTGCTTAGCGGAAGCGGTAATCACTTAAATGGCAATATGACAATAACTATAAAACATTTAACAACAACAATGATGTACTATGTCAGACAAAGCGGCTGGTTGGCATCTTTCGACTACGCAAAATAATTTATGGCAACATCTTCGAATAGTAAAACAAAAAAAAAAACAAGTATTCGTATAAAGATTTGTTGGTTTTTTCCACTGGACACCCACGTTTTTGCACACATGCTAAATTAAATCAAAATTTATGCGAGTACATATGCGACATGTGTGACTCAAGCGTTGCAAAAATATGACTTACATACTATGTACATATGTGTATAAGCTAATCGTAGTTCCTCTCTATACAGTTTTTGGTAAAAAATGTTCAATGCGTGACGTATTTCATGAACTTCACTCTCGGACGTCAACTCCTCTTATGACGCGGGCAGCTTGCTATTGACAGAACCCACTCGCCGTCTGTATCTACACTTAAGGCCCTGTAGAATACGAAATAATAGCACTGCTAGCTATGTCATCTACGGAAACCAAGTTTAAGATAATCAAATAATGCAAGATGGATATATGCTCGGTGAATTAGTCAATTTTCAACTCTCTCTCTCTGGCCATAGGAACATAGATGACAACGAGAGAGCAGACGAATTGGCCAAGGCAGGAGCTGGTTTGGATGAATATGTAGCGGTGGTACTGGGATACTGCCCTCAGACAAATACAAACAGCACTTTCTGAAACTAGCAAGGAGGAAGTGGTCGGAGATCTTCGCTTGTAAGATTGCACGTGAGCTTTGGCAAGACTATAGCAGGAAAAGAAAAGCTGTGCTGCCATTTCCAAAGGTAGAAGTATTTAGGATTGTAGCGACAATCATTGGCTGCTAGGAAGACATGCTTATATTTAGCATAGGACTTTTACACGACTATGTCGCAGCTGCGGCATAGATGGCCGCAAGGAAGCAGTATATATTTTCCTGCACGAATGCCCAAGTCGGACTTCTTTAAGACACACTTTCTGTCACTGTTCTCCCCACCATTACTTCATCGATGTTTTATGAACGTAGGCGCTGCAGGCGCTCATGAAATCTTGCAGTTTAGTTTTATTTATAGGTCAGCGGACGAGAACGAAACGAGCCACTCAAACGGTACCACAACGTGTCCAGAGGGCTTTAGTGTACCTCTCTCCTTTAATGGGTGCAGCAAGTGACTTCAGCCTACGCTAACCTGGCTTAGACTTTTCCCCAGCATATAGATTTCGCGTATATGCAGGCGATCCAAAAATCTACCTAATTATACCGGGAATAATCGTTATCCCATCCATTGATCCTAGCAAGTGCATTTCAATAGCTTTTTCGCATGAATTTTCAGTTTGACCGTTAAGAGTGGATGCCTGATCGGGTCTAACCTACGATATTCTGCAATTTGGAATATCCAATCCAATCTAGCTATTCAATATTAATCTCCCGCCCTGATTACCTCCAAGATTTTTCAGTGGCATAGTTGGACATTAAACCGCGACGTGAGGAATATATATGAATATATGGCAACGTTTAGCCACGGAGAGACAGTCTATCGTGAACCTTCAAATGTCTATCCTAAGCATGCGTTACATTAGCAATCACACATGCCCGACGACATAACTGCAGCCATATAGTATGTACTTAGCCAAGCGTAATCTCTTAAACGGCCTTGGAAAACGTCTTATTATATCATCTAGGATCATGGAAATGATAGGATATAAAATATGAGCAGGCATTAGAGTAGCATCGATGGCCCAAGAATCAGACTATATATGTGAAATAATCGAGCTTTGTTCAAGCGGAGCGCACAAGGGGATAAAGGAGAACTGCGGATTGTTTAGTCAGGTCAGCAGCAGCCACACCAGGCCTAAACCATTGCATCTAGTAGGTCCAAACACAACTAAGGAAGAGCCCAAGAAAGAAATAGTCGAAATAAGAGACAGGCAATGGCAAGGCAAAGCAGGACTCCGCCAAGCCAAAAGCTTATTGGGGGTACAACCTGAAATATTAACCTTCCTAATTGGAAGCTATTATTGCAGTCATCCCTACAGGGGCAGCAGTGTAAGAAATCATCTGCATAAGCTGGCATCTGCCCAAATGATCACGCTTTTGCAACTTAGCTCAAGAAACACCTATTCCTTGACTGTGAGGCTAATTCCAGAAGACGATATGAGTCAAGGCTAGGAATGAGCATATAATGCTTAAGAAGTCACTCCAACCATAGTCATTCATAAAATTAAGCACTTCGGCGGATGTCATCTGCCAGATTCTGGACGTAAACAATAACTGTTTACCAAGGTGTACAAGTATCAGTGCACTTATATGTGAGCAAACACATAGCAGCATATGCTCTGAGGTTTCCTCTGCCAGCAGACAAAACCTGCACGTGATATCATCAGAAACTTCCCTTTTACAAATGTAGTACCTTAGCTTAGAGTGTCCTGTCAGGTATCCACCAATTGTAATTCTTAAACCTAAACATAGACTTGACTCCGTTTTATGTGAGTATAATCCCTAATAGAGACTTTCCGTGGTGAACGTCGATTTTGAGACTACTTGATTCAGTAAGCTCTCACGTCTATAGTTAAAAAAAAGTCAGTTCACAAAAAAAGAAAATGTGGAGGAAGAAATAGTTGCTTTGTGTTTTACTCTAGCAATAACGGAAATGAGGCGAGGAAACATTTCAGTAGGAAATAAACCTGAAATATGGTCTGATAGCATTTTGCCTGTGAATTTGACAATGGCGTTAATTAATATCTCCCCTTTTCATGCAGCTTAGATTCGGCAGTCTTGGGGCATTCCAACAAAGCCAATGTCTATGGAAAATTATCAGCTCCTCTCGTTTTTGAGATCACCTCTTAGCCTCAAGGAAACAACTTTCAAATTATAGCTCAATTTAAGTCATACTGAAATTTCAACTCAGGCATAAAATCGCAAATATTTTTAGTACTTTTTTTTACAACATACTTATTTCATACCAAAATGCGGTATCCTACTTTAACAAAAAAAAAAAATAAATACTTAAATATTTACTACTAAATACTAGTAGTTAGTTGTTTATGTACTAAATATAAGTTTTCACATAAAAATGCAAAAAATACAACGAATCGCATTTATCTGGTCGCCTCCCAATACATATCACAAATAAGTTGCGCCATAAAAAGAGCTCAGCCTCTGACCATTTAAGTCTGCCAAATGACAATTGCAGCAATCACTTTGCCACATATTAATGAGTTTAGTCGTTAATTACAACAACAATTTCAATAAATTCATATACATTTTGTCGCAAACATTTATTTTTTACTTTATTTTAGTTTTTTTCTGCCTGACAAGCTGCCATATTTGGCGCTAAGCGACCTGTTTATCGCTTTGCTTTTGAGTGTTGATGTGTTGCACCTTTGAAATACATTCGTGGATAAGTAGTAAACATCCATAGTAAAACGCAGTAGTATAATACTTACTATTTTTCATTTAATTTATATGAACGTGTGTGTATATTTTACCGTATCAGAAAAAAAAAATTCGCACAATCCTGAGTCAGAAATATTTTCGTAAGGGGATGCAAAAATAAAAATAAATAAAAACTTGTTGAGTGCAGAAGTCAACTTTTTACATTTCTCGTATGTATTCCAGGAGGAAAAATTGTTTGCTTAAATTAATTGACCTCAAGTACTCTGTTCCAGTACTCAGATTCTACCAAGCTGTTTGCAGCAGCATGATGAAGCTGAAAAATTAAATAGAAAATTCAAAATAAAAACTGCACTTTCATATAACTGCGACAATTTGAAAGCTTCACTTCACCCGGAACGGTTTCGTTTGGCTCGGCTCCGCTTTGAATGGGAACGTACCCTCAGAATCTTGGATGTACTGTGAGCTTATTCGTGTTTGTTTGTAAGGTAGTACGGTCTAACGTACATAGGTACATACAAATTTTTTAATTTTTTTTCTTTTCTTAAATGTTTACATTATTCTGTACTACATATCTACTTGTGGATTGATTACACCATCCGACAGTCAATTTTACACACAAAAAAATCAATATATTCGCAAAACCATGGGCTAAGTATAGTAAAACTGCGTTTTCAGTTTTTATCTCTGTCGCCAAAACTTTATAATGACTTTAAATTTGACAAAAAAATATAACCTCAAAAAACTTTTTTTCATAATTCAGTGCAGATTAAATTTTTAGGTGTATAAGGAAGAGTAGGTATTGAATATGTCCTTTTACTCATTTTTGCAAAACCTAAAAGGAGTAATCAACACTCGACCACATCCTCGAATTTCGTCCTTCTAACTACATTAGCTTAAAAAAATTCAATTAATTAAAAGCGCATTTTCAATAACTACTTGTTTGTTGTTTTTTGAACTCTACAGAATTTTCCGTTTCATTCCGGATACCCATAATGTTATTTTACATTTCACTGAATTTTTTAAATAATTTTTGGAATTAATGATATCCTTAAAACAACAAAGTCCTTTTAAAAAATCCTGTCGTCAAACGGAAAAACTAAAAACGCAGTTTTAATATAATTGACCCCTTGTTTCGTAAGTATATTGATTGCTTCGTGTGTTTTGAAATTTTTTGTTTTTGTTGCATGGTGTTACATATGAAAGTAGTTATTTAATATTGTGTTTAATAGTGTGTTTTGTATAGGTTCTAAAAAGTCACTTTGGTTAAAGAAATTCCTATGAAAGGCATGCCTACGAGTAGTATATCAACATTAGTTGCACAACCACTAGCAGAGCATTATTGGAATCAGTTGATTATTTTACAATAAACTACATACATACATATTTATATGAGCTATACAAATTGAAAATGCTTACATATGTATATCTACATACAAACACATACCATGCGTATGCATGTACGGAATGTGTATACAAGTGGTTACCTGCTGTCATCCAATACTCTCTTATTTAAAATTTTTTCCCAAAAAAACACCGACAAAAGGGCACTTATGTGTGTACATTCTTACATACACATGATTAAGGAATTTTGACAATCTACAAAGCCGAGCGACACAACGCACTTGACCTTCATTTTTTGGTGTGAAACAATATGCTTGAATGATGCATACCTTCATAAATGAATGAAGTGACCCTGTAGCAATATTGACAGTTAATCTGCATTCTATAAATAGCTAAAATACAATTTCGTATATGCAGGTATCAACAAATGATTCGTAATATGTGAGTATGTAATACCGCAATTACCGGGTAGACCAGTCTATATGTATAAGTCTATGGTTGGATTTATCACCCAACTGTTCTCCTCGCGGGGAAAGTGGTGTACTATTACAGACGACAGGCAACGAGGATACCTCAAAGGAGGAGTGGTTTCTCTGCTCCTATAGGTTTTAATACTGAACCAACTGAGGCAACGCATGCAGTCGGATGGACCCGAAGTAATTGCTCATGCAGACATTGTCGCAGTTTGGGCTTAAATTAAGTTCCCTCAGAGCTTATGCAATCTCATACAGACCTCTCTCTAGTTTCACCAGTTACTTGGAATAAATAAAGATTAGAGGTAAACTCTTCGGGCTAAGTGTATCTTTTTTCGGACCTGTACAAGGAAAGCCATTATAACCTAACCTATCCTAGTTCTCTTAACTAAACGACATGAAGTGCCGGCTTTCCAATCCACCTATTTTATTTAGATGGTACCGTCCTACATAATTTTTCAAAATGATACCATGTGCTCAGGAACAGCGGAGTGCATTACAAAAGCCCCAATGACATGTTTCCCTTGCAAAAAGACAATAAGTATATCACGGGATTCTCTCCGTTCCTTTTGAGGACCAGACGCTAAATCTCTATGTCAAATATCGGTCCAATTATACTCCAGTTCTTATGTAGTTATAGTGTGGTGGCCTATACTCATGAAATCAACAGCGTTTAGAATACTGCAAAGTAAATAAAGAACCGAGGAATTTTGTATAAGCAAGGCATAAGTAAGACATACAGAAGACGGCTCATTGATCGAGAGAACTTTGGTACTGCATCATACGGCTATCCTAGGTGTTTAGGTGCCCATCTCATTAGATACCTAACAGGCCCAGTAATTTTATACCTCACTGTTTTTCGATGAGAAACACAAATGTATGATTCCAATATAAAAGGATTTGTATAGCAGGCTTCTTCATATGCTCAATGTCATGCAATTTTAGATTCATGGCTGCAATTTTGATGGCAGAGTCGAAGAGACTCTCCGCTGAAGTTTTAGATATCCAGGAGGCAGATCGAAATTGTGCTCAAAGATTTGTAGAGAGAAAACCAGTATTCATCTTCACGGACAGTAACGCAGTCTCTAAGGCTTTAAAGTCACACATAGACAGTTATTTAAATTAGTTGATCCAGCATACCAGGGTTTAACTCATATGGTTAGTGACTGGATGCTGGGCTATTGGAAATAATTGCCAAGCTGACGACCTGGAGTGGAGAGTTATGATTAGATATACCAATAGCCACAATTAAGCAAGGATTAAACCAATTTAGTGGACAATGAAGCTGGAACAATCTCTCGCCCTATAAAACCTCATGAAAATGACAGGAAACGTGTTTTTGCTGTGAAGTAAGAAAAAAAGAAATTTCCAACAAATGATGTCATTTAAGTTAACTGTAAATTCGAATTAAAAATCAGGGTTGCATTTTCCATATTTTCTAATCATCAATCGGCACTTAAATTGCTTATCTGGATANGCCCGGAACGGTTTCGTTTGGCTCGGCTCCGCTTTGAATGGGAACGTACCCTCAGAATCTTGGATGTACTGTGAGCTTATTCGTGTTTGCTTGTAAGGTAGTACGGTCTAACGTACATAGGTACATACAAATTTTTTAATTTTTTTTCTTTTCTTAAATGTTTACATTATTCTGTAGTACATATCTACTTGTGGATTGATTACACCATCCGACAGTCAATTTTACACACAAAAAAATCAATATATTCGCAAAACCATGAGCTAAGTATAGTAAAACTGCGTTTTCAGTTTTTATCTCTGTCGCCAAAACTTTATAATGACTTTAAATTTGACAAAAAAATATAACCTCAAAAAACTTTTTTTCATAATTCAGTGCAGATTAAATTTTTAGGTGTATAAGGAAGAGTAGGTATTGAATATGTCCTTTTACTCATTTTTGCAAAACCTAAAAGGAGTAATCAACATTCGACCACATCCTCGAATTTCGTCCTTCTAACTTCATTAGCTTAAAAAAATTAAATTAATTAAAAGCGCATTTTCAATAACTACTTGCCCTTAGTAACCAAAAAATTCTAAGTTTTTTGAACTCTACAGAATTTTCCGTTTCATTCCGGATACCCATATTGTTATTTTACATTTCACTGAATTTTTTAAATAATTTTTGGAATTAATGATATCCTTAAAACAACAAAGTCCTTTTAAAAAATCCTGTCGTCAAACGGAAAAACTAAAAACGCAGTTTTAATATAATTGACCCCTTGTTTCGTAAGTATATTGATTGCTTCGTGAGTTTTAAAATTTTTGTTTTTGTTGCATGGTGTTACATATGAAAGTAGTTATTTAATATTGTGTTTAATAGTGTGTTTTGTATAGGCGCTAAAAAGTCACTTTGGTTAAAGAAATTCCTATGAAAGGCATGCCTACGAGTAGTATATCAACATTAGTTGCACAACCACTAGCGGAGCATTATGGGAATCAGTTGATTATTTTACAATAAACTACATACATACATATTTATATGAGCTATACAAATTGAAAATGCTTACATATGCTACATAATGCTACATACAAACACATACCATGCGTATGCATGTGCGGAATATGTATACAAGTGGTTACCTGCTGTCATCCAATACTCTCTTATTTAAAATTTTTTCCCAAAAGTACCGACAAAAGGGCACTTATGTGTGTACATTCTTACATACACATGATTAAGGAATTTAGACAATCTACAAAGCCGAGCGACGCAACGCACTTGACCTTCATTTTTTGGTGTGAAAAAATATGCTCGAATGATACATACTTTCATAAATGAATGAAGTGACCCTGTAGCAGTATTGACAGTTATTGAACAGTGAAATATAATGTCGGGTATGCAGGTATCAACAAATGATTCGTAATATGTGAGTGTGTAATACCGCAATTACCGGGTAGACCAGTCTATATGTATAAGTCTATGGTTGGATTCATCACCCAACTGTTCTCCTCGCGGGGAAAGTGGTGTACTATTACAGAGGACAGGCAACGAGGGTACCTCAAAGGAGTGGTTTCACTGCTCCTATAGGTTTTAATACTGAACCAACTGTGGCAGCGCATGCAGTCGGATGGACCCGAAGTAATTGCTCATGCAGACATTGTCGCAGTTTGGGCTTAAATTAAGTACCCTCAGAGCTTATGCAATCTCATACAGACCTCTCTCTAGTTTCACCAGTTACTTGGAATAAATAAAGATTAGAGGTAAACTCTTCGGGCTAAGTGTATCTTTTTTCGGACCTGTACGAGGAAAGCCATTACAACCTAAGCTATCCTAGTTCTCTTAACTAAACGACATGAAGTGCCGGCTCTCCAATCCACCTATTTTATTTAGATGGTACCATCCTACATAATTTTTCAAAATGATACCATGTGCTCAGGAATATTTCTCGACAGCAAGTTGCCTTCTCAAAGCACAGCGGAGTGCATTACAAACGCCCCAATGACATTTTTCGCTTGCAAAAAGACAATAAGTATATCACGGGATTCTCTCCGTTCCTTTTGAGGACTAGACGCTAGATCTCTATGTCAAATATCGGTCCAATTATACTCCACTTCTTATGTAGTTATAGTGTGGTGGCCTACACTCATGAAATCAACAGCGTTTAGAATACTGCAAAGTAAATAAAGAACCGAGGAATTTTGTATAAGCAGGGCATAAGTAAGACATACAGAAGACGGCTATCCTAGGCGTATAGGTGCCCATCTCATCAGATACCCAACTGGCCCAGCAATTTTATACCTCACTGGTTTTCGATGAGAAACACAAATGTATGATTCCAATATAAAAGGATTTGTATAGCAGGCTTCTTCATATGCTCAATGTCATGCAATTTTAGATTCATGGCTGCAATTTTGATGGCAGAGTCGAAGAGACTCTCCGCTGAAGTTTTAGATATCCAGGAGGCAGATCGAAATTGTGCTCAAAGATTTGTAGAGAGAAAACCAGTATTCATCTTCACGGACAGTAAGGCAGTCTCTAAGGCTTTAAAATCACACATAGACAGTTATTTAAATTAGTTGATCCAGCATACCAGGGTTTAACTCAAATGGTTAGTGACTGGATGCTGGGCTATTGGAAATAATTGCCAAGCTGACGACCTGGAGTGGAGAGTTATGATTAGATATACCAATAGCCACCATTCAGCAAGGATTAAACCAATTTAGTGGACAATGAAGCTGGAACAATCTCTTGCCCTATAAAACCTCATGAAAATGACAGGAAACGTGTTTTTGCTGTGAAGTAAGAAAAAAAGAAATTTCCAACAAATGATGTTATTTAAGTTAATTGTAAATTCGAATTAAAAATCAGGGTTGCACTTTCCATATTTTCTAATCATCAATCGGCACTTAAATTGCTTATCTGGATACGTGGGACCATTTTTGTAGTTGCCAGAACAGAGTAGAAGAAAAATTGTAAAACACCTTTGATGTCTTTGGTTAGCTTTAAGTAGAAGAAGATTTAACGCGCTTTGTAAACCTTTTTTCAATACCATTCAGGGACCTCACAGGTGAAAATAAGAGATTTAACTAATTTTTGTAGCACCAAGAAAGTAGTTTGTACTTGAGTGAGCTTTTTATCATTTTGCATTTAGTTTCGAAACTACTGACTATAGGAAGTTAGTAAATATAATGTATTTCTTCAAAATGGCAAATCTTTGCGAAGTGTTAACTACTCAGGCCATTGTTCTACATCGTTTTTTCTCCGCATCGTAAATTATAAAGCGGGGGATATTAGTTATATTTTCTTAGTGCGTATCTCTACGGCACTTCGACTGTGATAGGCTAATCTGTAAAGTTTCCACCAATTGTCGCACATTCCATTTTTCCTACTGGGTGCTTTTGCTACACCTTCTTATTTTTTTGTATANTTTGCTAATGATTCAATTTTTAGAATGTTTAACTCTTAGGTTCGCTCGTCCTTAAGTTATTTGTTGTTTAATTTCATTTATTTTATTTTATAAGAACTTCAGTCTAGATTGCATCATTTTTTGATTGATTTAGTTACGATTAAATGGTTATTTCATTTAACTTTTTAATTAATTTAATTATTATTATTAATTTTTTAGTTTAATTTTAGATTTATTTAGTTGTTACCTGACTGAGTTTTTTATTATCCGAATAATTTTTTTTATTAGTGTATTTATTTAGTGCCTAATTGAGTTACTTTTTAATTTATTTATTAATTTTGATAAAGATATAATATGTTTGACCCAGTTAACTGACTTTATTTTAATTTATTTTCAGTGGATTTTTTGGCCTTTTTATAAATTAGCTGAGTGATTTTTTTTATTTGTTAATCAGCCGTTTGCACTATTGATTGTTTGGTTGATGTTATTAATTAGTGGTAAGCAGTGCGCACTTTCACTCATCAGCACCTGGGTTCAAACTCTGGTCAAATCAACATCGCAAAAAATATAGAAAAAAGGTTTTTTCTTAACAGCGGTCGTCCGTCTCATAAAAATACAATCGCCGTTCGGGGTCGGCGTAAAACTGTAGGTCCCTTCGCTTTGTGTGACAACATCAAGGCGCACACCACAAATCGGAGGAGAAGCTCGGCCAAACACTAACATATGTGTAAGCGCCAATCTATTATTATAATTATTATAATTGAATTGGTGAAAGAGCAACTAGGGAATCTCTATTTTCGTGATAAAGAACGAGTGCCTGACCAAATGAAGTTGTTCCTGGCCGGTTCGGGTTTAGTTCAATTCATCTCAAGCGTATTTCAAATATTTGGATATAGCTATAGTATTTCTATGCATGTATGTATGTATGTATGTGGTACTAAGTGCTGACAATTAGTTGCTCCAAGTAAATTGCACTTTTTGCTTTGCCAGTGGCTGACTATTTTGCATAAAGAGTGCACTTGTTGTTCTTGCTTTTGTATGCTGCTTTGCTAGAAGAAACTACCACATACAGCTAATGTACGTAAGTATGGTACATAGAGACCCTGCAGCAAAATTTAGGGACAGTCTGTCAAAACGCTAGTTCCGCCCTACAAATTTCAGAACTGTCTCTGAACTACTGAAAAAGGGATGCTGAGTTGGACGGTTGAAACTCATATGTTGCTAGTTGCGCTGTCATCAATGATACTCATCCTGGTCATGTGAAAGCTGACAAAAGATGCACAAATGTAATATACTATATTTTTTTGAATTTCTTAGACCCTAAAACTAATAACAAACTGTTTTCGTTTATTTAATATATAATTCTCTACATAGTTTATGGGGCAACTGCTAAAATATTTCCAAAAAAGTCGTTATTGGTAGCATTAAT
>NW_016158123.1:130333-134073 GCF_001687245.7 Rhagoletis zephyria
AACTGATTTAAAATATTGAAGTTTTTATAACAGTTTCTAGAATTCTACTAAATTTCCAACACAGTTAGAAACGTGAATTTATTTGTTTATGTTATAATACTTATGAGCCATCCTTAAATAAAAAATTTACGAAAAATATTTAGCATGAAAACTATTGTAAATATTCAAAATTCTATATTTCTTATGAGATGCCGGAAATTCTATGTATTACATTTCAATAAATTTAATCCAATTTAACGCTGAGTTATCACAAATAATCATTCAATATATCATCGTTTTTCTCATTTTTTGACACGACTTAGTTCAGATTTTTAATTATAGGTATCCCAGAAATACCCACTATACGTAACAAATATAAATTATTTTTAAGAATAACGGTTTTAGAAAATAAAGGAATAATTGACACACAGTTTGCTTCAAAAAGTAAATTAGTTCAAAACAAATAGCTCTTTAAACATAAAATGAAGTATTTTTATTTACAAAATTGTATGCGTGCTTTTTTAAAGAAAAGGCTCTATACTATACTTATTAGAACCAGCTCAAAACTAGCCACATTTTTTCTAGCCCGGAGGTGACCCTTTTTGAACTATCTAAGAACTGTTGTTATATGAACTGTACCAGAACCATCTAAGTCAGAGTCAGCTCAGAACAAGTTCAAAAGTTCTGCAGAGGGCGATAATTGTCACTTCGTAGGACATCGCCATGTTAAAAAAGACAGTTGCAAGCATTGAGTTGGGATAGATGAAGAACCAGTACCGTCCCTTTTCAGGCTAGCTCAGCGCAAGCTCTGAACCAGTTTGCAAATTCGCCCACATTTGTATAGTATGTATGTATGTATTCTGCTTTTTCTTCAATGATATAACTGCATTTAATTGCGGAGACAGAATGTCAGCAACAGTCGCCGACACGGCATGAAAGTGATCAAGTATTTGCCTTATAAGCACACACATATGTATGTACATACATAGTTACTTGTGTTAGTCGATTGCATGTTGCGACATTTGCATTTGTTGCAAAAAAGAATTCAAATTGCATGCGGTAGTAGCAGTCCATACTTATCGGCTTACTTGTGTACTTTTATGCAAACATACATACCTACCTACCTACCTAGATATGTATCTACCAGTTCCATGCTAACTTTCTGATGGGTCTGCAAATATGAAGTTGTTGGTGAATTAATTATTTGTAAAAGGGTAGTTGGTAGTTAGGTTACAGTTGATGTGAAACAAACTAAAATTATTCGCTGGTATTAAAAGCCCATGAAGTTTTTCATTAGACCCCAGCATGAGTCATTGCTACAAATTGGAAATGTCGAAGTTTTAGAAATAAATAAGAATGCATGTATATAAGTACCGCCGTGCAGTTCATGAAACGATTCGGATGGGGAGAAGTACTAAAGAACTACCCTACTAAATACGCACTTCCCAGGCTGCCCGGTTGTATAAAACATTTCACAAACCCGCTCAGAGGACCTCTCGGAGGTGCTTCTGGTGGCATAAATGATTAGAATTTTCTTTCCCTTTGACTTTTCGATCCTTCAGTGACACTTTTGTCCCCTAGAATGTTAAAAATGTTTTAAAAAATTCCCAAACTAAAGTTTATTGCGTCAGCGACAACATACCGATATGAAATTCGCACATAAAATGTAAAATATATTTTTTATTGGCTACAGAAATTATCTAGGTAGTGCATGTGTGAAAAATTCGGATGGGTAATATATTATGTATTTGTATATATATATTTTTTTTGTGATTTACACATATCATCGGCTTTATTTCAACTTAACATATTCAAAAATTATGTTAAACCCTTGTCGGGCCTTAAAATTTGGAATTTACATATACTCCCATAGTAAAAATGAATACATATTTTTTCTAGTGAGCTACTGGTAATCGATACATCTATGCAATTTTCACACAACATAGATGAAGAGGTAGCGGTAATCTCTGCGTACTTAACCCAATATATGTATTTTTTGAATTATGACACTATTGAAGTAAATGAGCGATATTATGTAGTAAACCAATAAATCGATAATAACTTGAAGAATACATTGCCATTTTTCAGCTGCACAGTTCAGCTCATTACTTCCGCTGTATAATTGCAACATGATATAGGAGTACATGTGTATTAACAAGAAAGTTCCCACGCCCTTGAGAAGCGCTACATGCGTACTTTTCTTTCTCATACCACCAATGATGCATATACACAAACTACATGATTTTGAACAAAATGTAGCAAAAGGGAAAAAGACCTTGACAAGCAAATCACTTATACGAAAAACATATGTACATACATACGTGCATTAGGGTGGTCCAAAAAAAGTTAAATCCGAATTTTGATGCTCTGTATGCCCGTAAGATTTTTGTATACAGCAAAAAATATACCTCTCTTTTTTTATTTGGAAATCAAAAAATTATTTTGCAATTTTTTGGGATTTTGGGAGATCTTTAAAAAATAGCTGATATTAAAAATTAGTTAAATAAACAATTGGATATTATTATTAGAAACCTCCTGAAGAGAAACAGAGTTTTCCGATCGAAAAAAATGATTTTCAAGAATCCTATACCATTTCCAAAAATAATTTATGATATGGGGGGGTATCAAATACATAGAAAACTTTGATCGCTGTGAGCAACCTCTCAACATTTTTCAAGATAAAAAACAGAGATCTATATTTTTTCAGTATACCACATGCCCAAGGTGTCAGAGCATTAAAATTCCGACTTTTTTACCATCCTAATGTCAATACATACAAACATACATACATATGTAGTACGTATGCTTGACTATACTACGCTGCTACATTGAAGTCATAGAAGCGCAAAAAAGGAATGCCAAACATACAGACATATATACATACATACATATGTACTTTGTACATACATAGTTATCAACTGGAATTTCCCTGCAGGGAAACCGCGGACTAGTCGATCAAATTTCTAGTTCCGTACTAGGCATTTATCGCCAAAAAGGAGCTAGTCCGATAGGAACTGGATCCCCACCAGTCCAAAATCGGCGAAAAGTGGTACTTTTACGAAACTAATTTTTCAGCTTTTTTCACTAGAAATCTATATCTAAAGTGACGAATTTAGAAATGGTTCGGAACTATAGAAAAAGGGATGCAGAACGAACTAGATCTTATTTGTCGAATTTAGAAGTAGTTTGGAACTATCGAATAAGGGATACAGCGGGGGGCTTGTTTACTTTGCATAGATATGTGTTCGGTGGCTTTTCCGTTCAAATACGCTTCTATTCTGTGCTTCGCAGATGCTTTTTCATAGCTTGGTAATACAAAACTAAAATTTGTGTTAACATTTCAACATCTTGAGACCGTCTGGAATCTAATAAATAACAGCGAGCACCTCTGCAAACTCAGCTACAGCTAAAGGTATGTAAACGTACATTTCTTACAATCATTCAAACAAATTTAATTTGAAATTGAAAACACATTTCTTCCAAAATAACTTAAAATCGGACACACGGAAGAACCAAAAAGATTGAAAAATCATAATACTTTTTTCTTTCGTCTGTCGATTTTAAAACTGGTTCGGAACTATAGAATTTACGACTAGTTCGGAACTATCGAAAAAGAGATGCAGCGGGGGGCAATTGACACTTCCTAGGACATCGCCATGTTAAATTCGCCAGTTGCTTGCATGCAAAAGAGATTTATCGCGAACCAGTACTGGGTCTAAATGTACTAGAAGCGCACCAGTTCAGAACTAGAGATTTTCCCC
>NW_016158123.1:135474-143008 GCF_001687245.7 Rhagoletis zephyria
TTAGAACTAACCACATACCTACATAGTGCGATATTTGCAAAATTTAGTGTCGACTATGCCGGGTGTTTCAACTCATCCTACATTTCCGTGCATTAAGACATTTACCTCTAATCCGTTTAAAAATAATTTATCAACAACTTCCATAGACGGGATGTATACAGTCCAGCGTAGTAGAGGTGAATGTCTCTATCCACGAAACTGTGATATGAGTTTCAAACACGGATGCGCCGGAATTTTGTTATCGAACTATTTTTCTACCAGCGTATTAGTCGCTTTTCAAAAGCTTGTAGGTATAGTAGACCGATTTATTTCTAAAAATATTTTAAAGACAAAGATGCTCCTATATGTTGAGTGAAATATACCGCTCTGGTGGGTGTTTCAGCATTAAAACAAAAAGGAAAACAATATAACAAAATATTGGCCCGGACGAAAATTTTAAAATTTGAACCACAGATCTGATAACGCCAGCGATGTTGCTGTCCAAAAAAATAGTGCGTACAATAGATGCGAAAATGTCTCCTTCCTAAGGCATCGTTGTTTTAACTTCGCCAGTTTAAAACATAGAAAAGATAAAAGCGCACTAGTCGATGTTCCCGCAGGGCCTGTAAAAATTAATGCGTAAACTTTACGCATTCGCAGTGATGAATGGTTAACCGAGTGATATATACATAATTTTGTTGCTAGTTTTTGGTGCGGCATTGCCGGTGCCATTGGCTAAATGGAAAACGCCTTCGCAGGCAAGCAGCAGCTGCCAGCGAACACAAGCAAGCACAGCGAAAACAATGTTAATTATTGTTTAACGTGATTGTTTGGAGAGGTCACGTACTTACATATGTACATTAGGATAGACCCCCTAGGGGGGGGCATATTTTTAAATCAGATTTCCTGAGCCTCAACCCCTACGTCGATACTACTATAGTCATATAAATTTTGGCCCCGTTTGAAGCCCGTTAAGGCGTGGCGCACAGCGGTCAAAATTCAGATTACCCTATGAAGACATCCTAACCGTCTCGAATCGGGGCCAAAATTTGTATGTGATATTTGTGACCGTGGTATTACCGATTGAAGTGGTGAGACTAAAATAAACACTCAATTTGATTTTTTTAAGGACCACCCTAATGTATATGCATGCATACACGTCCATATGGACAATGTACATGAAAAAAAAAAACAAAGAATTAAAAACATCGACGAAAAGTACGAGCATAAATTTTATTTCCAAAAAATTTGTAACGTGAATCTTATTGAATCATGTTTTTTACTTAAGGTATTTTACACTTTAGCAGGGCAATTCTGGCAACTATCTTTCAACTCACCACAAAAAGGCAAAAGACAATTTCGTAGTGGCGGACAAAGTCAACTTCCGTGATCTGATAATCGCAACTTCTATACTCCACCTCGACACTGTCCAGAATGGAAACACGACCCCTTCCTGTTATACGCCGCATGCTACATGTCCTTAGCTGCAGAGCGCTCGTAGCTGCGTCCGTTTTCGTGTAGATGGTGAAATGTCTAAAAGTGCCTGCAATGTTGGTTATGGTAGCGAGCGATTTGCTCACGTTGATTATAGGCATGTCGGTCGTTGCCTCAGAAGCAGATTTATTAGATATATGGTAACATATAATTTGGTGTCAACTGCATCCCACCAGATTAACGCCTAGGTTAGAATGGACCCCACATCTTAATAAATTAACTGCGGCCGTAGCCCCCAGCTCTTTCTAATTTTACTCTCCCAGGAGTAGAGTGCATCGAACATTTTACGTTTTTGATCTACGACACTTGTTATCGAATGAAGTCTTGCCTTTTACTGATGGAGTTCGAATGCTGTCTATCTTACTTCCAACGCCTAGTCAACATAACTAGTTCAGTTTCGGAGGTATTAACCTCCAGACCATTTCCTTTTGTCGGCCTTGTAAAGTCGCTAAGTGCCGATTGTATTATTTCATTGTCTGTCAAGATCCAAAAGAAAATTTGTTCACTAGAAGGCTCTACGTATAACAAAGGATACAATACTCCGCCCTGAAGAATCTAATAGTACCATGACCCCTCAGAATGAGAAACTTAATCGTAGAAATACGAAATGTTTTCAAGTTGCTAAATAGCCAACCTGTGACTTTGGACAGGTTGATTTAGTTTGAGCCCCACTTGTAGAGTGCACCATGCACCATGACTCATATGGAATCGACATTTTCTCGCAAAAAAGTGCGACGCGGTCCCAACGTGCCTTTCTATTTTGCTTAAATGCATTTTTAGCTTTTATAAAACTGGTTATACCTACAACTTCCCTTATAATCGACCGCCATTTTCTGAATGCCAGAAACAGCAGCCTTCAACCTTGCAGCCGCTAGTGACACCTTAGAATTGTTGCCAAGATTCGTCTTCAGTAAATTGTACATTCATTCCTATTGCCAGTGCATGAGTTCTTCAAAAATTCCCATCAGCACTGGACGCGTTGTTGCTTCTGAAGAGATGTGAGCAAATTCATTATCCGTCTTTCGATGATCTTAGATATAAAAGGTGGAGTTAGAAAGGTATCTAAAACTGTCTGAGTATCCGAGCATTTCGGAGATTTTCTTCTTTCACAAAAAAGTATCTTCCCCAACTAATTCTACAAATGTTTAACAACATCTTAAGAAGTCATCTCAGACGGACGTGCTGAGAGCTGTGCGTCTCCAGTCTACCTTCTCTACCTTGCTTGGAAAGACTATGATGCTTAAAAGTCATTATTACTCTGTGAAGGTTTTCTTGCTCCAATAATAAGATTATTTATTTAATGTCTTACAACAATTCAGAATAGGCTTTTAAGAAGTTAATACATAACAACAATAGTTAGTATGAATAATAAAAAAAAATACAGCTAGTACAATTGAAATTAGATACTAAAGAAGAAATATTTTAATTGCCAATTGAAATTCACAAATTTAAACTAAAATAAATAATTAATAATACATGGCAATAATATTAAAACGTGTGTGATGTATTAATTTAAGTTATAACATAGAATATAGTTTTTTAGTTGCGTTTGAAATAAATGTTTGATACCAGAGGGTTCCAAATCTATAAAGTTAAGAGAGATAATTAAACTCGGACAACGTTCTAGTAAATGGCGCATAAGCACTTTAGGCTGCCTTGCAAAAGTTAATCGCAATCCAATTGTGTTCGTAGNAAAAATAAAAAATTAATAATACATGGCAATAATATTAAAACGTGTGTGATGTATTAATTTAAGGTTTAACATAGAACATAGTTTTTTAGTTGCATTTGAAATAAATGTTTGATACCAGAGGGGTCCAAATCTATAAAGTTAAGAGAGATAATTAAACTCGGACAACGTTCTAGTAAATGGCGCATAAGCACTTTAGGCTGCCTTGCAAAAGTTAATCGCAATCCAATTGTGTTCGTAGTTGATGTTTCCTCCTCTGATTTTCGTGCTTATCCACCACTTTACTGGCTTATTATTCACAGAAATTTATGTACACTAGTGGTCCGGTAGTAGCGATTTCAAATAAATCCCTTCTTCTCTGCAACTCCTCCGTTCGGCGCACTTTATGACCTCTCCTTGGATTTAGCCATTCATGGTAATGCGCTAACAATAGATTTACAACATTTCAAACCATTCAAAATGGTTCAGTTCATGCTATTGTAATTATCTGGAGTTAAATGCTAATTTAGTCTGAAATTTTTCAAATTTTAGCACATACAAAAGTTTTTTAAGCGAATCGATTTTTGATGGCGTTGAAGTGTGATTTCGAATAGAGTTAAGATTAAGCGTTTTCAAAGCATCTACAGCTAATTGCTTTTAGATGAGTTACATATAATCATTGCAACCTAAGATTTCGCTTTCGTAATATTTTACTTTCACTTTTTACGCCAAAGTGTTGTTTTATTGGCTACGATACGTAATAAAATTAATGGACATTTTGTCATATGACACAAGCGAAAAATCCCGTTTAAAGGCGAAATTTACAGTTTTGCGTATTAGTAAACAACAAACGACAAAAAAAATATAATAATACATCAGAAGACGCAAAAAAACACGTCGCCGTTTAAGGCAAATGCCAGTGATAAAATTTGCTGTGTTTTATTTTTTTTAGACATATGTAGTATAGTTTAAAAATTAATGGCCGTGACAAATAATGGAAAAAACCAAGATTGAACTGCGTAAAAATGATATTAAAAAAAAACGAACGAGTATTAGTTGTTGTTCTATTTAGTTGTCTGTCACAAACTCAGTTCACTTTTAACCGACTTTAAAAAAGGAGGAATTTTATCAATTCATCGGAATATTTTTTATTTTTTTTTTTGTATTTTACAGAATAACTGTAGACCACGTGTTGTTCCACATTAGTTTGGTTTAGTTCCGATTATGCTGTAGGAACGCTGCAGTGACACAAAAACCCCAGAGACACTTTAATTTAATTTTGGATGAGGTCAGTCATTTTAAGTTTGCAAAGAAAAAAGTTTGTGAAAGAAAAAATCCTAACTGTAATAGGATTCGTTGGTAGCTTCATTTTTTTACAAAAGAACAAAAAATCTCTATTTTCGATTTTTTTAAATAGAAAATAAAATATCTTGGGAAATTTACATGATTTACAAAAACGGAACACAGATTCGAAATCTACGACTCAAGTTAAGTTTACCTGTTTTGCCGTTTTTTGCCATTTCAAAATTTGAGATTTTCTTACAATGTTATTGGATCGCCAAGAAAATTGCCGATACTCCTAAATTTTAATATCTTCATTGAATTAGTTTGGAGTCTTTGCTTAAAAATTACTTGTCTTGAATCGACTTAAGTATATTTTTATGTACATATTCACTTTCAAGCGAAACCAATAAAATAAGCTTTGATTTGAGAGATTTTATCAGAGATAGTTATGTAACAAATAACTGTATTTACTGATTACTCATTGTCAATCAACAAACCACCACAGACAATCAATGACAGCCAAGAGCTAAACAAAACATCAATTGCCTTAAGGCAAATCACTTCATCATTAATGTTTAGAACCATTATAGATAAATAATAACCAAGAGTGAGAAGAGCCAACTATTGACAACGTGGCTTCCCACTAGGAAATTCCAATCAAAGTGAAAGTAAATAGTTCTACTAAGCATCATTTGAACGTTTCCATTCCTCGAGCAATTGAAAAGGGGTCCTCTAGAGAATGTTCTGAAAGGCTTATCTATAGTCCATGAGAATGGGATGCTCCTCATACGGTGAATGGCACATTTACTGATGCACCTGGTCTTCAGACAACAGCAAATGCTTTCTGATCTTATATATGTAGAAGTCCGCTATGCCTCGACTGATGTTCAATAGACTTTAGAAATAATCCCTCGTCGTAATAATATGAAATGCTTTAAGCTGTGATGCGATAGATTAACATAGAAAGCCTGAAATATTTACGTTAGTTGAGAGAAGCTGAAATCCAGGCACATAAAAATCCGTGGCAGACTCATAGATAATGCTCCATAGCTTCGATTTCTTTTACAACGCAGCTAATAAGCCAGAAATCGTTCGACTTTAATAACCCCGATTACATGTCGAGGCAAATATGTCGGCCCATTTAACGTGCCTACCGTGGTTGTGGTCGGTGGTTAAACCAGAACCTTTTAGCTAGAAACGTTTTGTTGTTATTGCGGCTTACTTAGCACTGCCTAGATCGAATAATCCTTCAATCATTGTTGTCATGCGCAATTAAAAGTAGGCTCAGGGTTGAGTGGGCATGTGAAGAGATGGTTGGTACCGTTGGGGGAATCTCGACATACCGGACACGCTTTTGGTATATCGGTATAGAGTTCGGATAGATAGGAACGCAGAAAGCTGCAATATCCCGACCGCAATTGGGCCCAAGCTACGAGGGTCTTCCTCGGCGTATGAAGCTCACGGCATTCATAGGGCGGGAGTCTGTGTAGATGGTAACAGTCTCTTTTTGAATGCCGTTAGTTGCCAGTCTGTGCAGTTCCAGGGCCATTAGTTGTTGTATATATATAAAATAGCAGTCCTTCTTTAAGTACGTACGGTTTTGCTTTGTGTTTGGGGAGATTGACGAAGGATCATGGACTATGAACGGCTTCCTAACGACACTACTCTTAATTCTGACCCATACCGACACAAATACAGGACCACATGAAGGAAAAAGCCACCCAGAAGGGGTCAGCTGTGGCCAATAGAAGAGGAAATGTATTCCATCAGGACTACAACCGAGCAACCAAATCAGTACTTATGTACCCCTATTATAGTGAGGTCCACAGAACAAGTGATTACCACCTGTATCCGCCCATGTCGACTTTTTTTCTCGTGAAAATTTCGTATCAAGAGAGACTATTGAAAATCAAATGCCATTGTTTTCTCTTCAATAGGAACCAGGGACTTCGGTGAAAAAGGCCAAATAGAATTACCCTCAAAATGGCAACAAGTTATCGTAAAAAACGGCGCAAATTTAACACAAATCAGACCATTCCAGCAATGTAAAAAAGAGACTTCAATTTCAGATAAAAATAATGGATTTCTTTTAAATACTTACGTCGGATATTTATGAATCCCGTAATGTATACAAACATTTTGTTTCCAATTAACAAACTTTCCTACAGACCATCAACATAAGTAGATGCCTGCTGGGAGTGAAGCACTAAGTTTATTTTTATATCACAGCGTTTATGTATTTTTGTTGTTCCTCATTTCTGTCTGATGACATTGACACTTACTTTGCGAAATTTTTCTTTTTGATCACCTTTGGCAATTGTGGCTGTCAAAAAGCGTGTTGGGAAAACAAGAAAACATATTTAGATATGTACATAAGTAGAGATGAACATGTGTCTTGTCCCTGTCATTGTTGCCACATGGCCACCCCTGTCCTGCTCCTTCATCCCATCCATGTATATATACAAATTTAGGTATATGATATGATTTTACTTTTTTTTTACTCGCCAAAGTGTAATTTATTATAACAGCGGTTTGGTAAAAGTGGCGCATTGTTATTTGTGCAGCAAAAAACTATAACAAAAGCAATTACTTTCCACTAGTATTGGACCACAAAAACACCAAACCGCAATCACAGCAATATAATCGCTTTTCACAACAATTTTGCTCGCATCATAGGACTAGTAAGAAGTTTTAAATACATAATTTCATACATACACACATGCATATGTACATACCTATAAAAATTATTTGAGGTATGCACTGTGACAAAGGGATCTATGGGGCCCTCACCCATATTATGTACATATAAGTTTGGGCATATATAGCAAAGACCTGAAACAACGACCTTAAACGTTTGATGGAAGTGGAACGGCCGCGAGTACTACGTACGATCACACCGGGGTTTACATGTATCCATCGAAAAATGAAAACATAATGAAATTATTTTTCCACTAAAGTGTGCGGTAGAAACGTATGTACAGACAAGTACCTACCGAAATTTTTTTGTGAAACGGATACTTTTTTTTGCTGTTTTTCTGAAATTTGTTTGATTGAATTTGTCGTTCATTACGCTTTACGTCTGCACTTCACCGATACTTTTTCATGGTT
>NW_016158123.1:143108-151224 GCF_001687245.7 Rhagoletis zephyria
CAAATGCCTACTTAAGTTTTATTTGCATTAACTTTTCTTTGTTTATGTTTTTTATGCTGCGTTTACGCACAGCGTGACCATTTGGCACACTGACTCACATTGTTTCAAGTACGAGTACATACATTGAACACTATATTTATGTAGGTGCATATGTTCATGTGTTAGAAGCAATGCCAAGCTAAGAGTTCGCTCTTTTTTCATTTCTCACACTGAATGTATTGTTTGCAAGCGAAGCAAACACCGTGCTTTAGATTAAATTTTATTACACAAATATTTTTACGAGCATAAAGAGCGGGCTGCAATACGTATATATGTACATAGGTATCTAATTCATATGTATACTGGTGCAAGTGTGCACATAACCGGCAGTCGCAACAAGAACGAAATTGTATTGCATACATATGTTTGTACATACTATATCTCTCACGTATGAAATATTTATGTAGATTTTAATGCTAAGCTATTAGCTTTGTCTTTGTTTTTTGATTTTTTGTGTTAAACATTTTGTTTTTATTGTATGTATGCCAAATGGTAAAACAGCTGTTCGCTAGCAATTCTTCCTTTTTTTGCTTTCACCTTTTTTTTGAAAGTTTTTCTGGTTCGGCATACTGCGTTAGATATGTGCATTAGGGTGGTCAAAAAATGCGGGTGAAAAGTAAAATCGGAATTTTAATGCCCTCGCCCCCTTGGATTGATCTATACCGAAAAAAAATTATACCGCTGGCTTTTGTTGAAATAAAAAAATATTTGGAGGTCGCTCCAAAAACAAGAAGAAAACAACTTTTCGTATAAATGGTATAGGATTCTGGAAAATCAATATTTTCCAATCGGAAAATTTTGCTTTTCTTCAGAAGGCTGCCAATAATAATACCCAATTGTTTATTATACCATAAGTAGCGATTTTTTATTGGTCCCTCCAATTGAATTTTTTGATGTTTCTTGGGGTCCTTTAAAAACTAGTTAGTAATAAAAAATGGGTAAATAAACAATTGGGTATTAATAATGGAAGTCCTTTGAAGAGAAACAAAGTTTTCCAAGCAAAAAATGTAGATTTACAAAAATTCGATATACATATATCATTTCTATGAATACTTCAATGTTTGCCATATAGAGTACATAGAATGCTTTGTGCGCTTTGAGCGACCCCTAAGTATTTTTTGATTTTAAAATAAAACAACAGGGGTATAGAACAATCCAAATTCTAAATTAACTTTTTTTTCACCACCCTAATGTACATACATATGTATGTATATAACTACACAGGTACGTATTTTGTTTTACTTTTAAGTTGTTTTTTGGCGTAACTTTGACAATGAAAAATTTGCTTCCGTTTGGAATTGTCTTTGAATTAGCACCGGTCGTGGCTTGGTGTGGCAGTTTAGTTTGAATTGGGACAGTAGAAATACAATTTACATAAATATACATACCCACAGACATATGTACATAAATATTTAGGTAATTAACAAAAATGGAATTTTGAAAGCAGTTATGACATATTTACTATGCCAATTTTGGACTTAAGTAAATAGTACCTAAATATGATGAATTAGAATATGAAAAAATTAGAGGTTAAAATTATTACTGAATTGAACGATGAACGTAAAAGAGATTTATGTGCAAAATTATAAATATAAGTTTCAACATTTCTCACTAAAGACCTTAATATCACTATTAGACTAATATCAAAAGTATGACACAGAAAGAGCTTGGCCTAGAGGCTACAATTTCTTGGTATATATATATATATTTTATATAGTTTTATTTGAGTCGTAAATACTAATAAGTGAAAATAATTTTTTTTTAGAAAACTAATTTTCTTATATGTATTCAAATACAATATGGGTATTCATGGAAACGCGTAAATGCCTCGTAACAGCGTACACCTCGTAAATAACCCGATTTTCGATACAAAATTAAGTAAGTTTACGAGGTTGACATGGTTACGAGGCATTTAGACAAATTTTATTTCAGATTCAAACACATTTCTTTGCAAATAATTAAAAATCGCTGCCATGGTAAAACCAAAAAGACTGTTTGAAAACATCTTGTTACTTTTTTCGTCTGTCGATTTTATAACTGGTTCGAAACTATAGAAAACGGGGTTCAAAGCGAACTAAATTCCATCTGTCGAATTTAGGACTGGTTCTAAACTATAGAAAAGGAAATGCAGCGGGGGACAATTTCCAATTCATATGACATCGCCGTGTTAAATTCGCCAGTTGTTTGCATGCCAAAGAGATTTATCGTGAACTAGTAGTGGGTCTAGAGGCACGCAAGTTCAGAACTATAGACTTTCCTTTGTCAAGCTCTGAAATTTTTTATAGATTTCCTTAAAATAAATAACGAATAGTGGCTACCTTCACGTTAATCTAATAAGCAGATCCATTCGTCCTGTTTATATCTTATAAGTTTGTATAATTGACCTCTAGTTTCCTACCAGTCCAATGTAATTCAGAGTAATTTCTCGTTGGATAGAGTGAAACTCGTTAAAGTGCTTTCGCGATTTGGAATCTAATAGATAATATTAAATTTAATGTAAGTTTATTTAAAAGGTCTAAATACTAATGAATCCAAACGAGCTCACAAATATTCTTGAGCGACCAATTCGATATGTGTATATTATCTCACTAAGCTTTGCTTACATTGTTCGGAACTTACCGAACTCAGCATCAATCATCGACAGAAATCTGACTATTATTTGCTCCTTACATAAATA
Source organism: Rhagoletis zephyria (assembly GCF_001687245.7). Lineage (NCBI taxonomy): Eukaryota > Metazoa > Arthropoda > Insecta > Diptera > Tephritidae > Rhagoletis > Rhagoletis zephyria. The sequence continues at coordinate 145,825 of NW_016158123.1, forward strand.
GCTAACATTTGACCCTCTATTCTGAATATAAACCAAATCAAACCGTGAGTACCAATTTCGCACCTAACTCGACTGCAGCGTCATCTGACGGGGCACTTTTTGTGAGAATATTTTCCTTATGTAACTATGACCGACAGGAATTTGCGGCGGAAGAAGCACTACGTAAATCCAGAGCAAATACTTCGCTAGGAAAGTGGTTGTCAGGTCTGCATCTGACCCTTAATCTGCAAAGGAATTTACAGTATGACTCTACTTCACTTACGTAGCGAGAAAGAGCTCTTCGGAACATGCGTGCCTACATCGAGCAACGCCAAAAGTAGCAGGGCTGAAATGCTCTCAGGCAGACAAGACCGGTAACTGCACTACGAAAGCCAGTGTTTTTCAGACTGAAATCTAAATAATGGATATGATGTGCTCTCTGTAGACAATTAAAGCCTTTAGATCAGCAACAACCAACTTGGTTTGCATTCAGGAAGATTTAACACCTCCGTCTGCAAGTGGTGTTTTCTGTAATAGACGGTTATAAGTAAGCGCCTGATATCGAAATAGGCACCAACTTGCTGGAAGAGAAGCCTGAGACGCGCTCTCCATTCCAATCTTCGTCGATGGATCCAAAAACGTAGTCAACACGGAGTCGCACGTCCTCTACGCTACTCGCCTTTGCTATAGAAAATCAAGTTGCGGTCACAGTCCTTAGGTCACCAACGACCTTATCGGAAATCTCTTCAATATCAAAATAAATTCACCGTCGACCAATACTGCTCTACGTGATACGTGTAGCGAAATGAGGAAACTGAGGAGAATGTTCGAAAATGGTTTTATGTATTCAAACTCTAAACATACAACCGCCTCTGAGACTGACGTTTTAAAAAGCTGGGAAGGTCAGACCAGTTGTTAACAACACGAGAACTAATTGTGACACAAACAGACTATCGAGAGTGGTCGGATCAGCAAGGAAATTGAAGTGTCTACAAACGGCACGTAAGACTTCTCACGGTAATACTAAGGAAACACTTTGTTTGCTACTTTGCAGCAAGGTGCACAGGCCATACCTTTAATGAGTTCTTTAGAAGCTGTACAGACGTCCTCTTCGAATCCATCAAACAAACCCCGAATAATGCGTTTCAGTTTTCTGAGGTATTGTCTTCCTGGAGGTTTCTAAAAGGTAGGTGTGGGTTTAGGACATGTAAAGACAGGTTTAAGAAAATCTTCTACAGAGCACAGCCATTGTACTTAGTGGAACTCTTAACAAGAGATACTCGTCTAAAGTGAATTGAAAGCATACTAAACCGATTGTAGCATTAGAGCAGCTGATTTGATTTTATTCAAATTATTTGGGCGCTAACCCAGGTATGGGCAGCGCTGACCGAACTCCATAAGCAAGTGCAAAAGTTTTACACTTTTTTGGTTCAGGTTAATTGTTAATTTTTTTTTTTTAATAACAATCCATTTCTACATATAGGGTGGTCACTTCTATGTTACCTCCAAAGCCTGAATAGTAAGTATTCCCCTCAAAACATGTAAAGCATTTTGTAAAAATTTAAATTAAAAATGTTGTACATAAATATAAATATATATTTTTATCGCTATTAAAATCTAAATGGAAAAGAGCAGTTTACATTTATTCAACACCCCTTACCTGTTCCCATACAAATTACCCGTAAATTAAAAACAAATGAATTCCAAAAAAAAACACATTTGATCTTACCTTCGGATCCAAAATGCTCCGCTCTAAGCTGCCCTCTCGATTCAGCGTGGTTGCATTGCTGCCACTACTACTACCATTCGTATACATTTGGTGATGTTGATGTTGTTGCTGTTGCTGCAATGTCGTAGCTTCCAGCCGCAAGCGAGCACGTTCCACGCGCGCCAAGGTGGGGCTATCCAAAATTGAGGGCGCACGTGATGGTGGACGTGAGTTGCTTGGCCCGCCGACAGCAGCGGCCAAAGATGCCGCTGAGGTGCCGACATTGGGCAGCTGTGCCCAGGCGGCTGAGGGCTCCAACAGCGTATGATTGGACGATGTGGAGGAACAGCCCGGCGTGGGAGTCGACGTGGACGTTGAAGTGGTGGTGGTCATGCTGTGGCTGCTATTGTTGCCACTGCCACTACTAATGGTGTGATTGCTGTAGCTATGATTGTTGGTAGTGTTGTTGTTCGAGGTGAGGAGCATTTTTGGTTGAAATTTTTTTTTCGTTTGAGTTTTCTCTTTGATTTAAAAAGCAAGTAATTGCAGAATTATGCTAATTACGTTTAGGTTTGTTTTTTTTTTAATTTGCGCTCGACTGCCTAGGTTTATGGTAGGTAATTCTTTTAATGATTTGGAGTTTTATTGGTGAGTTCACGTATCTAGAGTTGATTATTTTAATTTAAATTTTAGGTTGAAAATATTTATTATGGAGTTTTTACTATTTTAGTTTTCGTTGGTTTTTATTGTATACTAATTAAATTTATGTAATTTATTATTCATTTGAGTTTTTAATTGAGTTAATTCGTTGATTTAATTAATTCTTATTAATACTTATAATACATACTTATTGATATCAATAAGTTGGTGCCTTCTACACTTCACTCAAGCTTTATTAACTTTTTTAATTTCTTCATGAAAAACACTTCTTTAATCCTTTGAAATCACTTTCACTGTTTTCCTGCAAGTAAAAAGAAGACAAAGTTAAATTAAATATTAAACATTTTATAACATTCGTTTCAGTGTAAATGGCTGCTGATCAATGTTTCTTAAATCAGTTCAATTAGTAATCGTGCGTGAATGACAAATTGTTGCAGATTAAATTCCATATCAACTGATGCAGTCCCTAGTGAACGAGCAGAAAATTTGGACCTAAGCTTCGAACTTAGAAGTTTTGGATCATGCGTTCTGTTTAAGCTTCTGGAACATAAAAAATTATATTTACAAAAAAATAGTAAAGTAAAGTCGGTAAGCCATTCGTTAAGCTATGTTTCAGTGCGCCCTTCACGCTTCGTGAGCTTTTGAGGCTTANAACCTAAGCTTCGAACTTAGAAGTTTTGGATCATGCGTTCTGTTTAAGCATCTGGAACATAAAAAATTATATTTACAAAAAAATAGTAAAGTAAAGTCGGTAAGCCATTCGTTAAGCTATGTTTCAGTGCGCCCTTCACGCTTCGTGAGCTTTTGAGGCTTAAGTGTGGCCGAAGAAACAAATTTGCAGATTTCGCGTCGTTTTAAGAAATTGGTACTGTCTCATGGTACATCATGGTATATTTTGCATTAAGATATACAACTTCATCCATATATATATGTAAGGCTCATGCCGCAAAACCACTGAAGGCATCTGATCATTCACAGTGTCATGGATTCGTTTAATTGCAACAGAGGATTATCAGGCGCATAATTTCCCGTAGAGAAAATATCATTTGACCACTGAGGTCATTGGACCTATCACCAATACTCCGTATAAAACGCAAAGTTTGGAGCACTTGGTCTAGTTATGGCCAAGATACCATCCAATATATATACATATGCCAACNTCATGGATTCGTTTAATTGCAACAGAGGATTATCAGGCGCATAATTTCCCATAGAGGGAATGTCATTTGACCACTGAGGTCATTGGACCTATCACCACTACTCCGTATAAAACGCAAAGTTTGGAGCACTTGAAAATCAACATTGGTCTAGTTATGGCCAAGATACCATCCAATATATATACATATGCCAACAAGTGGCCGCAAATATCTAAAAAAGTCTATGATGAAGGCAGTCCACACAGTTTTAGACTCACACATAGACAAAGTGAAGTCCCTTGCTTAATGCCGTAGATTTTTGAACGGGAACGTATATATATATACATATATGATTCCAGATGTACACCGCGATATTGATGGTAATTGCAAAGCAGACGAATTGACCAGGAAACTGTCGGGAAAAGCAGACTCTAGGTATAGGAATAGCCTCTTTTAAACAATTTGCTACAGATCACACCATTTCAGTAACCAATCAGCGCTGAAACAACTTTTTCTCCCTGCGTATTTTTCAGGGTTACCTCTTTCTATAATAGGAAACGGTCATTGTTGCTCTAAAATTTTAACAGAAAATAAGTGTTCTTCCCTATAAATACTCTCACAAGGCACTTACTATTCAATGTGGAGTCCGAACGAGGATGTAAGGACCTATGTGAGGAGAGGATCTAGTCTACTGAACAAACATGTAGAACAGAATGGAAAAAGTTGCCAAATTGAAAAATAAATTACCAGTTTATCAAATTTTATAAGGATAACAAAAAGTTACCAATTTTGGTTAGAAATTTAAAATTTGATTTCTTTCAAACATATTTGAGGTATGTAGGACATATGTACGTACATACATCGGTACCACTAAAATAGACACTACATAATTTGCTAAATTAAGTACATTCACCATTACACTCTGTATGGAATGTCATAACTCTGATGCGTAAGCTTACAAATTACCGTTATGAAATTTTCTACATTTTATTCTCTGTAAATTTTGCCTAATAAATTATTATTGTTTACTTTTTTGGGTGTTAAAACTATTCGTACAAAATTTTTATTATTTTATTAGCGCCATATGTACATTCATATGTATGTACGTAGTCTTNATTTATCAAATTTTATAAGGATAACAAAAAGTTACCAATTTTGGTTAGAAATTTAAAATTTGATTTCTTACAAACATATTTGAGGTATTTAGGACATATGTACGTACATACATCGGTACCACTAAAATAGACACTACATAATTTGCTAAATTAAGTACATTCCCCATTATACTCTGTATGGAATGTCATAATTCTGACGCGAAAGCTTACAAATTACCGTTATGAAATTTTCTACATTTTATTCTGTGTAAATTTTGCCTAATAAATTATTATTGTTTACTTTTTTGGGTGTGAAAACTATTCGTAGAAAATTTGTATTATTTTATTAGCGCCATATGTACATTCATATGTATGTACGTAGTCTTGCGCACCATGAATGGTATAGCCCTAAACAAATTATACAAATTCCCTGAAGCTTTAGTTTGAAGTTTTGTACGTGCCAAAAATTCATATGAATTGAGACATATTTCAATAATGACTACTGTCGTATGTATATATGTATGAATATATATATATATATTAATATTAGGGTGGTCCTTAAAAATCAAGTGAAGGATTTTTTAGGTATCATCTCCTCAATCGGTAATATCACTGTCACAGATAGCACATATCATTTTTGGTCCCCATTGGAGACGGTTAAGGAGTGTCGCACTGGGGGCAAAGTACAGATTCCTCTAAAGAGACTCAAAAAATTTAAATTAATTGTTCTTTCTATCTAATACCCAAAATCGATACTACCATAGTCGAAGATATCACTTATAAATTTTAGCTCCGATTTGATTCGCTTGAGACGTCTTCGTCT
>NW_016158123.1:151249-161440 GCF_001687245.7 Rhagoletis zephyria
AAAATTTGTATTATTTTATTAGCGCCATATGTACATTCATATGTATGTACGTAGTCTTGCGCACCATGAATGGTATAGCCCTAAACAAATTATACAAATTCCCTGAAGCTTTAGTTTGAAGTTTTGTACGTGCCAAAAATTCATATGAATTGAGACATATTTCAATAATGACTAGTGTTGTATGTATATATGTATGAATATATATATTAATATTAGGGTGGTCCTTAAAAAATCAAGTGAAGGATTTTTTAGGTATCATCTCCTCAATCGGTAATATAACTGTCACATATAGCACATATCATTTTTGGTCCCCATTGGAGACGGTTAAGGAGTGTCGCACTGGGGGCAAAGTACAGATTCCTCTAAAGAGACTCAAAAAATTTAAATTAATTGTTCTTTCTATCTAATACCCAAAATCGATACTACCATAGTCGAAGATATCACTTATAAATTTTAGCTCCGATTTGATTCGCTTGAGACGTCTTCGTCTTGTAATCTCATCTTTATTATATTTTTATTAATTTCAAATTAAAATAAAATCAAAAAAAATTATGCTCAATAATTGGGGGTGATGCACACTTCATTAAGCATTAAGATTCATAAATTGTTAAATGATATTATTTTTCAAAGAAAATAAAACAATTTCAAAAAAAAAAATTATCTTGGACTGCAGCTCTCTAGAGCCTAGTGAAAGCTTTGATCCCATCGAGAGTCTGGCTAGATTTCCGTAACTGAGATTTTCTGGACTGTGTCAAAACAGGTTTTGGCTTGGAAATCATTTCTACAGATATTCTATTCAGGCGCTTAATAGATTCTCTTACTCACCCAATTCAATGTCCTCACCCAATAGAATCTGAACAAGCCCTAGCATAAAAAAACAATTATCAGGATTAGCACTACCACGCAATATCTTTTACTTGGGTAACCAGATTAAGTACTAGGTGGTTTTCTCTAGTAGATAAATTTACGTTGCTAGCGTTAGGAAAGTATTTGCCATGCGACAGCCTTAAAGGGATAACCTTGACGGGCACCGGATAGGTTGTCCTGAAATAAATTTATGTTCTTAGAGCCTGGACTGGCTCCAGAATAACAGTTTGAGATAATCACTTTTGGTGTTGGGAAGATATTCTTAAATGAGATACTTTTTAGCAGTACCTGGACTACAGCGAGTCAAACTCTTATTTGGTCCATTAGACGGAAGCTGTCCAGAATCATTGGAGCAAGCGTTTTACCGTTGTGTCTAGCACCTCGATGGTTTTGCTTGTCGGAAACTAGACGGAAGAGAGAAAATCTTCTGACCAGCACTTGTCTAAAATAGAGATTAATTTCCAGCTGGGATGATATTTAGTGATAAGTTTTAACATTTTGCCGAAATTTCAAAAAAAATAAAAATTTATTTTTCATGTTCGAATTTAACCTTGAATAACTTATGGAGGACTGAATTTATTGAAAAATCCTAAAAGATTTTTTTTACATCCTTCAATTCCCTTCACAAATATAAGTATGTACATACATATATCGGTCATTCCGATAAGTTGACTTAAAAACGAGCTAAAAAATTTAAAATTTAAAAAACATGTCCTTATTATTTATATGGAAAATAGAAATTTGCGATGAGTGTCTTTTAAAAGTTTTCATGTTAAAGCCTGTGCTTTTGACACACATCTGGTTTCACTAATCCGATAATATTTTACAAGAAAATTAAAAAAAAGTTAAAAAATAGCACTTTTTTCAACCCGTGTAATATATATACATACATATTAGTCTATGTATATTCTCGTACATACAGTATCTGTCATATCTATAGCACGCCATTTCCAAGTGATATTGCGTGCCCCTTATGTTTATTTATTTATTTTTAAGAATTTTCAATTAAAATTTAGTTCATTCTCAGGCGAACCCCATACAGAAGTTCAACAATCTGTAGAAAACTACAAAAAAGTGTAACAAATTTTCACCTAAATTTGAAACTTTTTTCCCGGAAGTGTTAAAATTTTTTTGAGTACACAGTTTTTTAGCCCCTGCAATTTTAGTCTGATAATGTGCAAATTTCAAGTGGCTAGGAATTACCGTTAAATTTTTAGATTTTTTTTTTGTCGCATTGGCTTCCATATAATGAATAAACTCAATTTATTTGTATATGGAAGAAAACCGCAACACCTTTGGCGAAAAAAATTCTAAAAAATCAAGCCACTTGAAACTTGCACATTGTCAGACTAAAATTGATTGGGCTATAAAACTGTGTATTCAGAAAAATTCAAAGACTTCCGAGAAAAAAGTTTGAAATTTAGGTGAAAATTTGTTGCACTTTTTTGTAGTTTTCTACAAATTATTAAACTTGGGTTTATATGGGTTTTGTTAGAGAAAGAACAGTATTTTAATTGAAAATTCTTAAAAATAAGTAAATAAACATAAGTGGCACTCAATATCACTTTGAAATGACGTGCTATAGATATGACCGATACTGTATGTAGGTATTTATGCATTCACTAATGTATTTATCACCTTCATTTATATGTAGATTTTAGATAATTTAAAGTCGAGTATATGGCCAGCATTTTTAATATTTCCCTTACTTACATATTTGCCACGCTCAAGCCTAGCCTTAAAAAATTCTTGAATAGTGCCTACCTATTTACCAGTATAAACGTGCCTATAAAGAAAAAGAATTAACTCTTTTTGTTCATCTTCATTCAACCAAAATCATTTCACAGACAATTGCAGTCAGCATTAGAGCCTCATTGATTAGTGGAACCGGTTTTACAACACCGACTCAAGAAACAAGTATTCATAAAGCAATGGTTGCGTGTACATATGTACATACATAAATACAACTATACACACACACAAACAAATGTACAACGTACAAGCCCATAGATATAGATTCATATGCCGCCAGCAGACAGGCCTAAAAAACGAGTCTTCTTTCTTTCATTTTCGATATTCTTCTTCATACAAGTATGTATTGAGCTATCTTCAAATTGTTGCCAGCATACGAGTATGTACACATTTTTCCAAGCCGCACAGTTTTTGTTGTAAATAGGTACCTTTTCGGTTGCATTTTTTTTTTTACCTACATAGTTTGAATTTCTGCACTACGTTTTTTTTTTTCTTATCTGCCTTTTCAACTATCTTCGCGCAGTGCAAGCCCATGCTTCTTCCAAAGATTTGGACATACAAACATTCATGTAATCGCAGAAACACGAATACACCCACATATATGTACCTATACATATGCGCTCATACCCATACCCGATATGCATGCCTCAGTTGGTTGCACATTGAGCAACATTCTCGTAGGTTGACTGGCTCACTGGTTGGGTTGATGGCTGGTGGCTGGCTGTCCAATAACTCAGCACTCTGTGTGTGTTTATGCTTGGTGCACAAATGGTGCTATGTATGTACATACATATGTATGCCGGTTTGTATGTTAATCGTTAAATGACTGCAAGTATGTTAATCTTTTAATGGTTGTTTGTTTGTATTTGTGCATGTGAATGTACATACATAATTTTTATAGTATTTGTGGGTGTTTGTATTGTTGCAAAATATGCATTCTTCTGCCTGCGAGTTCGCATTCAAGGCGTTTGCAACAACTTTACTCACTTACAGGCGTACATATTTACATACAAACATACACTCTTCTTTGCTGCTTTGCCTTCCTTATTACATATGTAGTACTGCTGGAATTCTTGACTACTTTTCGCCATTTATTGTCTTTAACTGCATTTACATACGCTCATACATACATACATACATACATATACATACATATTATTATTAATGCATTCTATGCCACTCTTCAATTGTTTTGCGTGTCAGTGGCAACGCATATGGAATTTCAATATTTTTGCTTACAATTCCAAACATGTCATTCAACGTTTCCTTAGCACAATCGCGTATCTCTATAAGGGAAAACCAACAAATTATTAAAGCCACTTTAGCGCTGTCTAATGACCACTGATTCACCTAAGTATGTATGTACATGTATTTATATGTATAAATAAACACAAATGAAATTGGATATAAAAATGTTTAAGGGCCTCCACCACTCAGCACTTGTTCTAACAATTAAAGTTTGCTTTAAAGTTTACATATACAAATACATCAAGCTCCTGAGGTTTTTCGAACTGGAAAAGCCTAACAAGCAGCCGAAAAACTGCATACTCGGAAATTTTAAAAGACCCTCAAAGTTTAGCCTATTAACAAAAAAAAACAGTTTTTCATAGGTGGGAGCATCTACACAATATTTCTTTTTTATATGAAGGAAGGTACCCAACAACACCCTCAGCGAAAAAATTAGCAAAAATCAACGGTAATCTTTACGGGCTGGAAACTGGCATTCCATACTCAAAATTTGTCTAACAGCGAATTTCACGAAAGCAATTTATTTAAGTTTTTTTAATTTTTTATGGAAGTTGACAGAAAGTAAGAAATCATTTTCCATTTAAATTGCTGGTGAAACCGGCAGCAAGAAATTGATTTGAAAAATGGGAAAATTTCAAAGAAAATTTCTTTTATTTTTCAAAGTTTCTCTATGAAATTAAAAAAAAATTGATTATTGTGGTTTTTGCTGTTGAATTTCTTTATGAAAAAATAAGCAAAAATTTGGTTTAGTAGTAGTATAGTTATTCCTGGCACTCATGGCATATAAAAAAGCACACTGTATATAAAAATTTTCGATTTTTGTTTCAAGCCTTCTTAACTTTTTATAAATTTGGGTGTTAGGTATTACTGTTTTTAAGTTATTTAGAACAAGGACCGTAACGGTTACGATTTTTGTAGTAAAAACCATCATTTAACCGTTAAAATTTGATTTATATTTTTGCGATCAAATTTAACCGGTATTTTGTCATTTTAATTTTTTCTACCAAAAATAATGGCTTTTTTTATTTGAAATTTTTCAGTCGTGTTTTAACCGTAATTTCCAAATTTAGTTTTTTTAGAAAACGCAGTTTCCATCATAAAGGTTAAAAATGATCGGAAAAATATAAATTACGATGAAATTTGATCGAAAAACAAAAAATCAAACATGTAATTAAAAAAAAAAAATTTTAAATACAATTTTTTTTTCGGTGAATATTATAAAAAAAAACACCCCGCACTACCTACCCACCTGTAAAGTTATTTCTTTCCTTTTAATTAATATACGTTCTAGATATAAACCATATCGACATCTGCGCCACCTAGCGGAACAATTCACCTTTCATATTGCATTGTCATTGGGTTCTAAGCTAAGTCTAAAGTCTAAGTCTAGCTCATTGGGAAGTTGGTTGGAAGACTTGATTACACACAGGTGGAATTAGTAAAAGTTTGTAAAAATAACGATTTTGCAAAGATCTTAAATAAAAACCTAGGTATTTATCGGTTAATTTCGCCCTTGATTTATATTCCATAAAAACTGAAATCAAATTAGTTTGTCATTTTTTTGTTTGCATGAATTTTCAATCTTTATATACTTTTTTTTATAAATAAGATGGAATTCGTGAAACCAAAATTCAATTTCCTAGTGTTTGCAATCAAGTGTCGATAACAAAAATCACTTGAATCAGCTATTTCTCAAAATGTGTTTTTTTGTGTTCCCGTACTTCTGGACATTATTCCGTTTTTGAGAGAAAATTGTTTGCTNCTTCCATAAAAACTGAAATCAAATTGGTTTGTCATTTTTTTGTTTGCATGAATTTTCAATCTTTATATACTTTTTTTTTTATAAATAAGACGGAATTCGTGAAACCAAAATTCAATTTCCTAGTGTTTGCAATCAAGTGTCGATAACAAAAACCACTTGAATCAGCTATTTCTCAAATTCTGGGCAGAAAATGTGTTTTTTTGCGTTCCCGTACTTCTGGACATTATTCCGTTTTTGAGAGAAAATTGTTTGCTTATTCTCTAATTACCGGATCCGGTCCGGGTTGTACGGGAAAGAAAATATTAACTAGGAGTTTTGGAGGTATTGAGAGCGAAGACAAACACAAAAATACTTTGAAGGCGCAGCCAAGCCCGCCGGGATTTTCTAGTAATAAATAAATTTTTGGCCAAGTATGTATGAATGTATTTCGTGTATATATGGGTTATAAACTTTTAAAACGAAACTGACTGTAAGATATGAAGAAACTTTTAAATTCTACAGCGAATGTCCCCTAATCTGTGACTTAGATATAAAACCTAAGTAGTTTTCGTATAAGTAAATAGAAAAAGGTTACAACTACTACACCCCGTTTTAAAATATATAATAAACGCACCAAATGTTGACAAGGTTGAACAAATAATTTTTTTAAATTTAATTTTATTTGTTTTTTATAACTTTCGTAAAAAATTAAAGCCTATTAATTTCTTATAAAGATTTTGGGCATGCAATCTTTTGCCCTTTCAGTTTAATTAAAACGCAAGTTTGAAGTAGCTGAGGCTACTGTTGATGTTTGGCAATTTTTTTTTCTTTTTTGGTGACGGTGTGGCGCATTCTCTTCCAAACAAGATATAATAACTTTTTTATATGGAAGAAAATGCGCAACACATTAAAAAAAATCAGGAATTATCGGTAAGTTCAAATTATTTCGAACATGTACTTTATTAATTGAAATTGAACGGGATACAAAATTACTATAATTTACGCAGCTAAAAATTCAGAGACAGTTTTAAAAGAACAAAAATTTATGGAAAGTATTTTAACTAATATAAATTTATGACCCATTGTGAAATAGGCAAAAATAAATGTCTAATTCTTAAATGACCAAAAAATTATGTCCAGTGCTTACTTTGAAGCGTTCAATGTTTGATGTACATATGTATGAATTAAAATTTTAATCATTTAAAAAACAGGACATAAAATTTAAGTAATTTTAGACCAATTTTTGAGCGGCTGAAAAGCGTTCAGTTTTTGAAGNAACTTTTTTATATGGAAGAAAATGCGCAACACATTAAAAAAAAATCAGGAGTTATCGGTAAGTTCAAATTATTTCGAACATGTACTTTATAATTTACGCAGCTAAAAATTCAGAGACAGTTTTAAAATAACAAAAATTTATGGCAAGTATTTTAACTAATATAAATTTATGACCCATTGTGAAATAGGCAAAAATAAATGTCTAATTCTTAAATGACCAAAAAATTAGGTCCAGTGCTTACTTTGAAGCGTTTAATGTTTGATGTACATATGTATGAATTAAAATTTTAATCATTTAAAAAACAGGACATAAAATTTAAGTAATTTTAGACCAATTTTTGAGCGGCTGAAAAGCGTTCAGTTTTTGAAGGGATAACATTTATGTAAAAATTTTTATTGACCAACAATTTAAGGCAAATTTTTTGTTGAACAAATAATTCTTTCAGTATTTAAATTACCAAAAATGTATGTCCATTTCTTCAATAAACAAAGAATTATGTCTAATTTTTACTTTCAAGGGTTCAATTTTTGATAAAATTGTTTTGATAATTTAACAACTTGGCAAATATTTCTACATATGGCCGAATTTGAAATAGAAAACAATTTATGTCTAATTTTTTAATGGCTTAAAAGTATGTCCTGTTTTTTTTTCAAACGAAACATTTTTTTTATCATTTTTTTATATTTGACATCAAAACTGAACATAAATGCTTGGTAAGTTTATAAGCCCAACTTTTTGCGTTCAGATTTTAAATTGCTAAAAATGTATGGCCAATATTTGATTGATCAAAAATTTATGGTCAGTTTTTTTGAACAAGAATTTCTTTCTGGTTTTTAAATTACAAAAAACGTATGTATGCTTTTGAAGTTACCAAAAAGTTATGTCCATGTTTCACTTTCAAGTGATAAATTTTTGATACAAGTCAAAAGAAAAAGTATGCAGTTTTGATGAAATTTTTTTTTTTTTTTTACTTTTGAAATGGAAGTCTTTCTTCATGAAAGGCTTTATTTAAAGGTTTTTTTTAACATCTCGTTATTTAGTATTGCAAACCCTTATTTTAATCCTTTTGCTCTATATCGTTTTTTTTTTTGATTTTTAATGATTAAAAGTGAATGTTTTTTTTTTCAATATTTTTTATCCCCGCTTTGCGTACTTTATGTTGATGTCATCGAGAAACCTCGAATTTTCTTGGGTAGATTATAATTTTTGTTATTAAGATGATACCCGCTAGGGTCCACGAAAACAAAAACTTACAACACCTGATCAAAATGATTTAAAATGCAACTTTTTAAAATTCAATTTTCGCTTGTTAATTTTATTTTTTTTTTCGAAATTTATACTCCAAGTTACAGCGGCATTTGAGACGCTTAGTGCTATCGTGACAAAAATAAATAAATTTTTATATGAAAAAGTCATTACTAACATTAAAAAAAAATAATAATTTTTACCAAGTTTTTACAATAACCACGTCTTTTTGCTGTATAAACGAAATCCTCAGAAAAGCGAAGTCAAAGATAAATTTTAAATCCTACTTGATAAAATTGTTCTTAGTGACTGAAATTTTATATGAAAAGAATAGAAACATTTGCTGAAAGGTTTTTAAACGATCAGCAATTTCAGAAGTGTGGAAAAATTCAATTATTGTTCAACACTTTTTTGTATTCCCTCCGCAACCAACCCCATTTACAAGCAAATCACTATGGAGATTTCAAATTTTTATGGTCCAAAGAATTAGCTCACCCTCATATAAACACATTAAATACATATTTCTGTAATGACTTTATTGTTTAGCGGAATCAAGTTTTGTTGTTTTGTTTCTTTTATTCTCATTTCAAATTTTCATTTATGCGATGTGAATGCAACTAATGAACTGCATTCAAACATAACTGGATGTTCATACACATAGCTATTTTATACATGCATATGTATGTATGTATGTATGTAAGTATGTTAATTTGGAATACAAATGAAATTGCAATCGCACTGCAACACTTTTGTCACATAAACATTCAATCACTTTCAATCAATTTGTTTATTAAATTGCTTTCATTAACAAACATTCATGCAACTACATACATATGTATGTCGGTATGCAAATTATTTTTAGATCAGTGATTACTTAAATCTGTATGTATGCAGAAATGTTGATCTGATTAGCTCAATTACCATTTAAAAAAATCACGTTTCACTTTTCCCCTTTTTTCGCACTCGCGTTATTGTCGTATTTCCTAGCCGTACTGAACACAAAATTCACAATTAGATTTCGCCGAGAAATTTTCGAAAATAATAAGTTGCAAAATACCGCAAGCAAACAACTATCCACGAGCGCTGTTCGTTGTTGACTATTGGCAATAAAGTTTGGTCATCCGCAGCAGGCCAACAGACAGACTGCCGAGCAAGCGAACGTCGTAAACGCAACTCGCATCAATGTAGATATATTTGTGTGTATGTATTAATCAGAGGTCTGCATGAATACGTTGAGTTATGAAATCACTAGTACTGGAGCTGAGTGGTACTGGCTGATGAATTGGCGAACTGCGGTTTTCTGTAGTATCCAATTGGACCGGTGCATACTCCCTGGGGACGACATTTGGTCACCACAGACATCATCGACGATCCACTGTGTATATCTTGTTTGGAGGATGGGATGAGAATACTACAAAACATTTTATCTGCAGACGTCGGCCTTCGTCAGACCTAAAATGTACCATTTTTTAGGTCGGCTATATTGAGAATGGATGAGATACATTATCTTTCCCTCAAGAAACTGCTCAGATTCATGAAGGAGTCAGGTAAATTTGTAGAGGAGAAATGAATTCCCGCTCCACCTACATGTAGAGGAAATCTCACGAGTTGTTACAGTTTTCGACAAAAAGGTATTTTTTGTCGAAAACGGAGGCACTTTTATGTTAGATAATGTATTATCTTCAGTTTTGTGTAAAGAACAAGATTCCAACACGAAATTGTTTTTAATTTGTAAAGATATACTAAAAAAAAAAATAAACAGAAATAACCACTCGTGCTCATAAATATGTATACCCATAGTTGCGTATGTAACGTATACGCCCCGTAGCACCGTTCGCAGTCATCTAAAACGTTCACACGCACGCCTTAACTTAAAAGTCATGTTATTTAAAAGTAATTAACGGCTCTATTCTGTATCAGTGGCAAATTCTTGTCACAGTTTTTATTACAGAAGAATATATGAAAAAGTTTAAATTTGTCAGTAAAAACCATTTTTGTCACCGAAACAGAATTGAGCTATAAATATTGGAGTGGGACATTTTTACACAGTATCAGTGTTGCC
>NW_016158124.1:0-4927 GCF_001687245.7 Rhagoletis zephyria
GAGAAAGTCAGTGCGATACCGTTCAAGGAAGGAGGTTGTAGCCGGACAGCTTTCGTTTTCTTTGAAAACTAACCATGGCCGTTTTTGCCGGATTGACACTAGGTCCTACTTCTTTGGACCAGGTATCCACGACGCGTAAGGCGCCTTGAACTAAATCACATAGAACTCGGGGGTGCTTACCAATTCCCGTCAGGGCAAGATCATCCGCGTAAGCAATGACTTGGCAACCTGTACCTTGCAACCGTGACAGCAGGGTATCCACCGTTAGATTCCAAAGAAGTGGGGAGAGAACACCGCCTTGTGGGGTTCCGCGACTTGCATATCTTGTAATAGATACCTCCCCCATCTCCGAATAAATAGTTCTACTGCCTAAGAGGCGACGAACAAACTCAACCATAGGGTGATCCAGCCCAAGGCGAGTTAGGGCTTGAAGAACCGCTCCCGGGAGAACATTATTGAAGGCACCCTCGATGTCTAGGAACACGCCTAGTGCAAATTCCTTAAAAGCGAGAGCCTTTTCAATGGTGCTGACAATACTATACAAAGCTGTATCCACAGATCTACCTTTCCAGTAGGCGTGTTGGCAGCTAGAGAGATTATTTACATCAATTTCCTGTCGGATCTGCGAGTCTAGAAGTCTTTCCAGAACCTTGAGAAAGAAAGAAGTAAGGCTTATCGGTCGAAAGTCACTTGGTTTAACGTGGGAGGGTCTACCTCCCTTGGGAATAAACACAACTTTCGCCAGGGTCCAACCCTTGGGTATGAAACTAAGCTTGATACAAGCCTTATAGATTAAGACAAGTATCGGACATAAAACGTCAGATGCTGACTGAAGTTGGGCAGGGAAGATACCATCCATACCTGGAGATTTGTAGGGCTGGAAGGACTTTATGGCCCAGTCTACCCTTTGTACATCAATAAAGTCCGCTGAAATCAACGGCCGTTCAGAGATAATAGCCGCGGTGTTGGGCTCCGCAGTACATCCTGGAAAATGCGCGTTCATTAGGACTACAAGCATTTCCTCACGAGGTGACGTCCAGTCACCATTTGGTTTCTGAATATACATCGGGTTCGTCGGACTTTTCGCAAGCACCTTTCGCAGGCGATTTCCCTCCGACTGACCCTCTATACTATCGCAGTAATCCTTCCAGGAGTCCCTTTGGGCTTTCCTGGTGGCATTTTTAAATTTCTTCAGGGCTGCCTTATATCCAGTCCAAGAACCATCGCGCTTTGCCGCATTAAAGAGTTTCCTGCTTTCCTTCCTTAGAGAGGCGATTTCTTTGCTCCACCAGTGTGGCTTCTTCTTTCCTCTCGGAAGTACAAGTGGGCAGGAAGCAGATAAGGCCGAATTACAGGCTTCGGTGATGCAATCAACGGCTTCCTCAAGTTTGTTCCGATGAGCCTAACTCACCGAGAGAAGCAAGGTTTGCGAGAGAAAGCTCCGCTTCATCAGGTGGTGGCAGTAAGCCTAGCTTACTGAGAGAAGCCTTGTTGAACAAATTCCCCGAGAGTACTTTCCTAAACTTAGTCCAGTCAGTACGTCTCTTATTTCTGTAAGCGGCCGAGGCCGGAAGTTCAAAGGAGATTACAAATGAGAGATACATGTGATCAGAGAATGAATGGTCGCTCAGTACCTTCCACTCCCTAATACTCTCAAAGAAAGCGCTAGACGATAAGGTAATATCTAATACCTCCTTCCTATTTGAGGTTACAAAAGTGGGTTTATCACCAATATTACAGATGGCTAGATTATATAATAGTATAAAATCAAGTAACAGCTCACCCCTGGGGTTGATGTCGGTAGATCCCCATACCGCGTGATGCGCATTAGCATCGGCCCCGATAACTATGGGAAACTTCCTCGAGTTGGCCTCTTTCACCGAGCGGGAGGGCAGTCTTGCCGATCGTAGGCCATGTAGGTACTGACCAGCCAGAGTGTTGTGGATTGGCTTTCCACAGAGATGCTCACCGTATCTTCATCGCTGAACTGTGTGAGTAAATTATAAGAAATACTTTTTTTGATTAATATACATGCCCTGATCTTACCTGCCACAGGGGCCGACACTATGCGGTAAGCATCAGAATTAAGTCCACAAACCCTGTGCTTAACAACCCAGGGCTCCTGGACAAAAACTAGCTCCTCCCCTCTATCACTGAGGTGCAGGAGCAGAGCTGCAGAAGCTGCTTTAGAGTGATGAAGGTTTATTTGTAGAACCTTCATCCACAGCTTATAAAATTTCGTCCCCGTATTTCGTATATAGAAAATGGACGAGTCCGCCCATCCCGCATTCCTCCCCGGCGTCCACCTCAACAAACAAATAAAGCTTATCAGCCCTGTAAACCTACCTCTGATAACTGTCCTGCACATAGTTGTCACGGGTGGGACATGCTTCTCTGTTGAATTAGTCTTATCTAACTACGTGGAAACGACAATGCAATTATGGTAAGTATTTGCAATGAATTTCTAACAATATGTAACAAACACGAAACACAACCTCAACTTCTGTAATTAAATGTAACAACTTTTAGCTTTTTTTGTCACGGGTGGGACAAGACCAATACTGCTTAATAATAACTCATAATATAGATAAAGCAGTCATACATTTTAATATATAACACAATTTTATTAAAGCAGATGAGTTCTACTATATATTTTTCTTACCAAACACTTGAATTATGAATCGCAAATTATTTGACAGTGCATTCAATACAACCTACTTTAAACTCAATCAAAAAATTTACTTAGAGCTTGATTTCAAAACGTAAAAAAAAGTAATAAAAATGCATTTAAAGCTTTAATTTGTTATTCAATTTTTGGTTGATTCAAGATTTTTACAAATGTCTTATCCACACGGTGGTTAGTTTTATAAAGAAAATAATTTTTGCACTGACGTCCACTTTCCCATGGAACCTCCCATAAACGTCGATAAACATCGTTGCGGAAACAGATGAAGCACTTAATTATCCAACGGAATTTTTGAACACGATTATTCTTCCGGGAATGATCCCACATGCTGAAATTTAAAATAGGTGTGCCAATTATCTTGTTGCGGAATATTAATAAGCCAAGACTCTGCAACGGCACGCGACTTACAGTCTAGAAATTTATGAAAAACTTAGTGAAAGCAAAAATTTTAACATGGCCTTTCAAAGGTGAAGATGTCCTCATCGTTCCAACTTCCATAATTTCGATCGTAACACCAATTCAATTTAGAAGATTTCAATTCACAATCAAATATATGTCAATCTTTAGATAAATGTGGTTTAGATTTAGATGCCGATTGCGTCTCATATGGACAAATGTATGTTGCGTGTTCCCATGTCGGCAAACCACATAGCCTTGATATCTACGTAGAGAATCGAAAAACGTAAAATATGCAATGAGGGTGCGACAGTCGTGTCGAGTGCAAGTCGTTTTTCGAGAGTCGAATCGTATCGAAAATTTCTTGTAATTGCCTAAAATTTCTACTCGACTAGTGTATTAAAATGGAAAACCATATCAGCACTGTATAGTTTTCGACTATTTTCGTCGTTTACTTATTCCGGAACATTAGTAGACAGTGCCAATGTTGTCGAGTCGTACAATTGTATGCTTTGTTTCGTTAATCACTTATCACGAATGTAACAGGAATATGAAACAGCAAAGAGTGTCAGGGTGCCGCTAGTTGTTTATAAAAACCCAAGATTTTGAAGAAACTTTTTTGTGTTTTTGAGGTTGATTGAATACTTACTGGCAATTCTTAAAACTATCACTGCTACAAATTGTTTCCATTGCGTAAGCGAATGTTATTTTTGACTTTTCAATTCAAAAGAAACCGATGTTTTATATACATACATATGTACATGTACTATTTAACATCTCATCTGATAACACTGTGCGACACAAAAAGATACTTGGGAAGTTATGTATGTTTTCTGGTAGGTCGAAATATGAAATTTGCCAAACACCTCCAAAATCTTGATAAACCGTTAAAAACCCCGGTTTTCGTACTTTTGCGCACTTATAAGCCTGTAACTTCATTGACTATAAACCGAGTTCCCGTTTTAAAAAGAAGACACTTAGGCCTTTCGAATGATATATATGTGAATGAAGAAACCTTAAGAGATCTGTGTGTATTTACCCAGCAAACACATTTATTTTTTATTTTCTTCGTCTTTTTTCAATTTTGGTAAGGTTTTTACGCATTGTTTTATAAGAAAGCCATAATAGTCCTAAATTGATTGTAAAACTAAATTTAATAACAAGTAAAACTAATGTTTTCTTTCAAAAATATATATTTTCTGCCAAACACTCCCAAAATCTTGATTTACCGTTAAATACCGGTTCTTCGTGCTTTTACGCATTTATAAGCCTGTAATTTAGTTGACTATGAACCGAGTTATAGTTTATGGCCGGGTTTAAAAAGAACAAACTTAGGCGTCTTGAATGATATATACGCGAATAAAGAAACCTTAGAGATCTTTGTGTATTTACCCGGCAAACACTTTTTTTTACTTTTTTCGCTTTTTTCAATTTTTGTGAGTTTTTTACGCACTATTTTATAAGAAAACCATACTAGTCCTTAAATGATGTTAAAACTAAATGTAATATCGAGTAAAACTAGTGTTTTCCTTCAAAAATGGGATGAAAGTCTACTGGGTTATTAAACATTTTATCAAAGCATAATTTTCACAAAAATATTATTTTTGGCTATACAACTCAAAAATGTTTGCTTGACTGTTTTTTTCTTAATTCAGCATCACCAGTTTCTCGTTGTAGAGACCAGCGATATTCTAAGAACACTTTTATATTATTTTTAATATTTTTTTATTGAGCTTTGTACCACGATTGTTTATTAGGAAAAATTGAAAAAGCAACAAAGTCTAAGCGGTAGAAGTTATAGCACTATTTCGGAGATCACCACATCTCCTCATCAGACTTCTTTTT
>NW_016158124.1:9299-27407 GCF_001687245.7 Rhagoletis zephyria
TCAATTGACTGCCCTTCTCTTCTAGAAAAGATTGCATTTAATATTCCCTCTAGAATCCTCCGCCATTGGGATTTCTTTAAAATAGGTTTCTCTAGAAGCAGTTATGGTGCCAACGCTCCGATCTCTAGAACGTGTGCTGAACTTAACCTAGTCTTCAATGCTTTGGACATTGATTTCTCACAATCAGGCCCTGCCTTGGTTACTCATCTGCGAACATTTTTCTCTGCGCTATACCACTAGCGATGTATTTAATCTTAGCTCTTGTGAACTTAATGTATTTAAAATTTATCTTAATTTTTAAGTTTTAGTAGCACTTAATTAGTGTTAGCTGAGTAGTCTGTAAGAATATTCTGTATTCCAAGACTGAAATAAATAAATAAAAAAATAAATAAATAAATAAATTGGATACCGAGTTACACATTTGTGATCATAACTGGGCGGCGCCCAGTTATAACCCAATTTTCTCGTAACTGGTTATCGCAATCATCGATTTTAAGGGAATTACTTTAGTAGTTATTGATTTATCGCGGTTTTCGTGTTTCTGTAAATTACCATTATATGGTAGATACGCGTAGTCATTGCCCGATTTCAAAGATTTTCAACAGATTAAGTTAAGAAACTAGATCATAAGCACGGCTCGTACCGAATTTGGTAAGGATTGGTGAATGGGATACTGAGATACATAATTTCATTTAAGTTTTATAATAATATTTTTAACAAAAATTGTACTTCACATACTAATTTTCTACAATTTCCATCCAATATTTATTGAAATATCGTAGTTCTTGCATTTTTGGAAAATACCTTTATATGCGAAGTGGGCGTAGTTACAGTACGTGTTTATATTTTTTTCTTGATTTTTTTTTTGTTTGACTTAGCACATTTGCATACCACTGCATGACAACAAGTAAGAACGACATTACAGTAACTTTTTTTTGTAATGATGTATCTTGAGTTCCTCTATCTTACTGCATTAAAATCTAAATTTTCATAAAAAGTGGACTTAACATGTTTGCACGCTAAGCCAGCGATATAATTCTTATTAAATCGAAGAAATTACGCGTATAAACTGTTAGTATGAAAATAATATTTGTTTTTTACCTAAAGTAACAAACCGCTTCAACACTAAATAAAGTTCAAAGAGGGTTGTTCCCATGTTTAAGGATTTCGTGTCCAACAGATTTGAATACTCCAACGTATCTTCAGGTATATGAAGTGTTTTGATATGAGAGCACACGTCTTCAACGTTGTTTTTACAAATTTCAAAGATATTTGAATCGTAATACTTGAATACAATAGCAGAATAGTTAAATCTAATTTTGCTGGAAAAAGGAAATATTAATTGGGTATGATTTCAAAAACGCTTGTATACTTACTGATAAAAGTGCTTATCAAAATACTCCATCGCTCTTTGTAAATCAGACCGCACCATCTGTACCAGTTTTATTAAAAACTCAAGCTTTGCTTCGTCTGTTGGTTCATCATTACAATTTGATTTACTCCCTTCTAGAATGTATTCTAACCATTCCTTGACACCGGTGTTTATAACTTCTATCAGCACTTCATCAATATTATTAGTATTTAGGCACATTGGTGAAATAAAACCATATATATTTTGGGGAAAAATTTCACCCACAGGGTGCCCTAAAGTTTTGATTTTGGAAATAATATCTAAGACTTCACATAATGTGCTTACTATGTGTTTATCGCTAACATTCTTTGCACGAATTTTTCGGACGATTGAAAAGCATGATGGCAAAATCCTTTTAACTCCATTCCAAAATGATTTTGTATCTTCAGAATCAGTTTGAAGAACTTTTAGGATTGGAATAATAACATCGAGTAGGCTATTAAAAACATTGAAGCTGAGTTTTTGATTTTCATGGATTT
Organism: Rhagoletis zephyria; assembly: GCF_001687245.7. Classification (NCBI taxonomy): domain Eukaryota; kingdom Metazoa; phylum Arthropoda; class Insecta; order Diptera; family Tephritidae; genus Rhagoletis; species Rhagoletis zephyria. The sequence goes on from NW_016158124.1 coordinate 11,190, forward strand.
TCGAATACACAATCCATTGGCTAAGGGCACAATCGAAGTTCGTAAGGCCACTTTGAACAGCATGCTGAGATCGAATTAGCTCTGCATTGGTACTGAAATTTCCATTCCACCAGTATTCAGATACTTGAGAAGTATCCAATTCGTGCATCAGTAATAGATTCAGCAGGTGTCTGTGCTCTTGGATAGCAACGCGTTTGTTTTTCTCAGCACTTAAGGTCAGACTAACTAGCACCGAACCCCGACTTTTTATTTTAGAGCTCTTCTCTAAATTGTGCCAAGCAGTTATGCCTGAAGTTGGGACTGACTAGAATGAAGAATAAGTAAATAGTAAGATTCTTTTAGATTGCTTTATTATACATTACTTTTAAAGTTATTGCTACACGTCCAATTAATTCATTGTCGTGCTTTCCCGTAGAGGCAGCTTGTGCGATCTCTTTCATAAGCTTACTGAGTCCCTTAACACCTTTGACATCAAATAGTTTATTTACTTTTTCCTTAACTGTTTCAGCAGCATCGAAATCCCTAGGGCACATTTGTAAATATAAATATTATTACTTGCAATCTTCATTGATAGCACGACAACTATTACCATATCTCTACTATAAGCACCTCCTCTTTTGGATTATCCGCGATAGGCCTGTGAATCAAGATGTATATGTATACATATTAGAGTGGTTAAAAAAAAACACGCTTTTTGGAAATTCATAAACGCTACATCAAAACATTGTTATATGTGATAAAAAAAAAAGACACGAATTTTTTTATTTTGAAAAAAAGCTTTTTGGAGGTCGCGCTAGTAGGTTTGTTATGAAAACACAGATGTTTTCAATTTTATTATTTTCGTGACATGTTAAAGTACATCTAAAAATTTTGTTTCAACATGTAATTACTCATGCATTATTGGGAAATATTCCCTTAATTACATAACTGTCTTGGACAGTTAGAATGGGCTTAGTGCCCGAAAATATGCTTTCGAAAAGGTACTGCAAAAATCAAATCCTTGATACGGAACGTTATAAGCATTGCCATGGGCTAAACCACGTTACCAGGTGGTTTCTGGGGTCGCTGATTACGCATCTGATATCAGTGTTTCAAAATTCAAATTAGCGGATCCAATATGGCATCAACTTTAAACAAGTAAGAAAGCCTAAGTTCGGGCGGAGCCGAACATTGAATACCCGGCGCAAGTATTAAATATGTGGTTTTCACCTTTCCGAAAGTTACCGCTAAATGGTAAGCCGGGCTGTATCAATTTTGAGTAAATTAGCGTCCCCAAATTACGAAATATTGAAGTTTCAAGCATTTCTGAAATTTACCGTTATATGAAAAGCGGCCGTAGTTTTAGTCCGATTTCAATAATTTTCAAACGTTTTGCTTTTATGTGGCAAGTACAATAACCATACCGAGTTTGGTACAAATTGGTAGAACGGTTACGGAGATACATATATGTGATCATAAGTGGGCGGTGCCACGCCCATTTTCTTAAATTTTATCATAAGAGTATTTCTTGGTAAAGAATTGTTGGAAGCATCAATCTTGAATAAATCAGCTTTAATATTTACGAGTTTATCGAAGATTTTGTATTTCTCTAAATTACCGTTATATGGGATGTGGGCGTGGTTACTGTCCGATTTTAAAAATTTTCGGCCATTTGGTATGCTGTACCAAGGTCAAAAACTGTGCTAAGTTTGGAAGAAATTGGTGCAGCGGTTACCAAGGTATACACAAGAACCATAAGTGGGCGTGACACCGCCCATTTTCCGAAAAGTTAAAATATTATTATTTTTCGTCTAACATTTATTGTAAATATCAATTTTGAGTGAATAATCTTCAGTAGTTACAAAAATATCGCAGTTTTTGTATTTGTGAAAATTACCGTTATATGGGAAGCGATTTCGCCCATTTTCAATACCAACCTACCTAGGATAAATGGAAACCTACATACGAAATTTCGTTGAGATATCTCAATTTTTGCTCGAGTTATCGTGTACACGGACGGACGGTCAGACGGACAGACGGACGGATAGACAGACATGGCTTAATCGACTTCTCTATTCATTCTGAGCATTTATGTATATATTTGTCTATATCAATCTCGATTCGTTTTGGCTGTTACAAACCCGTTATGTGAACAAAGTTAATATACCCTTGTGCACAAGTGCGCTCGGGTATAAAAAAGATTGGAGTTGTTTGAAACTCGGATCCGCCATTTTGAATTTTGAAAATCTGGCATCAGATTCGTAATCAGAAACCCCTGAAACCCACCTATGACAATCCTTAAAACGTTCAGTATGAACGTTTTAGTTTAAGTAATTTTTTAAGAATTTGATAAACATATTGGATCAGCCATTTTGAATTTAAAAAAATGATTTCAGATTTGTAATCAGCGACCCCAAAAACTAACGAGCGCCGAAATTCGAACAAATCCAATAATTTTTAACAAAATTTTCGCCATTTTGGATCCGCCATTTTGAATTTTTAAAAACTGACTTCAGATTCCTAATAAGCAACCCCAGAAACCCCCTGGTAACAAGTTTCCACCGTGACAAAGCGATAATCGTCCAGTATCAACCTTTGATCTTTTCGAAAGCATATTTTTGGGCACTAGGCCCATTCTAACCGTCCAAGACAGGTATGTAATTAAGGGAATGTTCCCCAATAATACCAAAGTAATTACATGTAAAAACCACATTTTTAGCATCAGCAGTTTTACAAAAAACCGACCAGCGGGACCTATAGCAAATCTTTTTTTTATTAAAAACCACGTGTCTCCTTTTTTATCACAAATAACAATAATTTAAGGTAGCGAATTAAAAATAATTAACCACTCTAATACATATATTAATGTTCCAATTAAGGCGTTACAAGTACTCACAAGGAAAAATGTTCTTCCCAAATGGGGTTCAGAGTAGAATGCTTTACGGATGAATTATACCGGTGTGTTGCATTAGATTCCAAATAAAGGGTGACAAAGGGATCAGAGAAACCATTCGCATCTTTTGGCAGTAAATTTTCGGCTTTTATGACTTCCACGTTAAGGCGCAAATTGGGAGGCTCCTTTAGCTTTGCCAATTTTAAAATATCATCGTGTTTTTCATCAGAAATCTTAAAAACTTCTTGAATAAATTCCAAAAGGTCTTCTGCACATACACTATTAGCCTCGCATCCAAACTGGTTACATATCTCAAATAAAATTTCTTCGTACAGATCTTCGACCTAATAGAAAAATATACATAGTATACATATGTAAATGAGAGTATTGTATTAAGTATTCAAATGCAGATATAAACTATGTACTTATTTTAATAGTGTAAAGAACATTTCTAAGCAATACAAACGTGACTATCGTACGCACCAAGGCACATTGAACAGGTAGTATCAGTAGAGCAGCTGATTTGATTTTTTATTTTTATTTTTATGCGCCCATTTAGGCTCTGAGATTTTTTAATGTAAATTTTATTAGAAATGTAAAAATATAGCTATTAAAAATTTATAATATTTTACATCATTAATTTTTCTCTTTTTAACCAACTTCAAAAAAAGGAGGAGGTTATGAATTTAACGGAATATTTTTTTTATGTAAGTTACCGCATAACTTTGGACCACATTAACCGATTTCGATAATTCTTTTTCTGGTGTCTCAGGGGAGGTTCCGTACTAATTTGGTTTAGATGAGAATTGAAGTCGGTTTTATTTTTTGCTTAAAAATTACTTGTTATTTTATTTATTTATGTTTAAATCTACAGTACAATGTACCTTACAGACTAGAAAATATATTATATAGTAATAATTGATAATACCAAATAAAATACAAGCCAGGCGATTAAATTAAGGACTTTAATAAAAGCCGATTTAGGCAAAGAAAAGTCTAGATGATGTGTGTTAGATAATGCATTGAATTCCCGAAGTGCTCGAGAAATCGGAGCGTTACTTGCATATTTAGTTTTGACGCTTTCTCCGTAAAAAGGGTAAACATTTCGGAGACTTCTTTGTGGAACATTAAAGCTTATCCGCTCAAGCAAAATTGGGCAGTCAATGATGCCACTAATTATATTATAAGTGAACGATAATGAAAGAACTGTTCTTCTCTTTTCTAAAGTACTTAAATTGATCAGCATTAGCCGCGAACCATAGGAAGAAACAGGAGCCTCAAACCTCAGCGAACGCAGTGCGAATCNGAACGCAGTGCGAATTTCAGAAATACTTTTTGAACGCGTTCAATTCTACCTATCGATAGTTGGTCATATGGTCTCCAAACTATTACCGCATATTCCAAGTGTGAACGAACAAGAGCCGTAAAAAGCAATTTAAAGGTATATGGGTCTGAAAACTCGGAAGTGTTACGCCGAATAAAGCCAAGAGCAGAGTACGATTTCGAAAGGATAAAATTAATATGAGTATTGAAGGATAACTTAGAGTCAAACATGACTCCAAGGTCCTTAGTCTCTGTTACTTTTTGAAGCGCACAGTTAGCAATAGTGTACTGTGTTGAAATAACATTTTGACGCCTAGAAAATGTTAAGTGAAAACATTTTGTTATATTCAAAGAAAGACCCGACTTCAAACACCATAAATGCAGTTTATCCAAGTCCCTTTGAAGATTTATAACATCGGATGAGTCCTTGACAAATGTAAAAACTTTCAGATCATCGGCGTAAAGCAAATAATTCGAAAAAGAAAAACAGTCGTTGATATCATTGATAAAAAGGACGAATAAAAGAGGTCCTAAAATGCTCCCCTGAGGCACACCTGAAGTAGCCACAAATGGGTTCGACGATACACCATCAATAGTTACCACAGAACATCTCTGCGTTAAATACGATTTAATCCATTCTAAAAACGATGAGTGAAAACCTAAGCAAACCAGCTTATTTATTAAGATCCTGTGAGATACCCTGTCAAATGCCGTTGAAAAATCGGTATAAACACAATCGACTTGGAATCCTGCCGAGTATGAAGAAGTACAAAATTCGCTAAAAACTGTAAGATTAGATACTGTCGAGCGGCCTGACACAAACCCATGCTGATTCGGACAGATTAGAGATTTAACTGCAAAATAGAGCTTGTCCTTAACGACACATTCAAACAGTTTTGAGATGTTCGATAGTTTCGAGATCGGCCGATAGTTCCGAACGTCATTTTTTCTTCCACTTTTAAAAAAAGGTGTGATAGTAGATAATTTCCATTCATCTATGAAAATACCTGACGATAGCGATTTATTAAAGATTATCGCAAGAGGAATCGCTAAGGCCGGACAGTTTTTAAATAAGATAGCCGACATCCCGTCTGCGTCTGTTTGCGAAGAAGGTTTAAGAGAAAGCATCCCCTTTATAATGTCGTCCGATGAAATAAAAAGAGCCCCAAAGTTGAGAATAGAAGATATTTCAGAAGAGAAGTTAGGGAATTGCCCGTCATCAGCAACGTAATTTGACATAAAAAAGTCAGAAAACAAATTAGCTGCTTCAACAGGAGTACTAGCAAATTTATCGTCTAGCATTACCTAAGTAGGTATACTTGCGCATGATTTTTTGGTTTTGACAAAGTTCCAAAATGCCCCCGAATTAGCTTTAATGTTCCTNATGTTCCGTTCGGTGCTACGAATATAGTTTTTGTAGAGGAGATTATTTAATGATTTAAATTCCTTATGATAACGCTGGTATTTTACAAAGAAATAATGATTTTTTGATGATTTAAATTTTTTTAGATAACTATTTTTGAGATTTTTTAGTTTCTTCAGGTCTTTGTTGCACCAGGGTGATTTATAACAGCGCTTCTTTTTTAAGGGTATATTGTGTAAGCAAAAATCGCGCATTATTGACTTAAAAGTGGAAAAGCAGCCGTGAGTGTCCAGGCGGAAAAATAACTCATCCCATTTATAATCTAAAAGAGATNTGTGAGATACCCTGTCAAATGCCTTTGAAAAATCGGTATAAACACAATCGACTTGGAATCCTGCCGAGAATGAAGAAGTACAAAATTCGCTAAAAACTGTAAGATTAGATACTGTCGAGCGGCCTGACACAAACCCATGCTGATTCGGACAGATTAGAGATTTAACTGCAAAATAGAGCTTGTCCTTAACGACACATTCAAACAGTTTTGAGATGTTCGATAGTTTCGAGATCGGCCGATAGTTCCGAACGTCATTTTTTCTTCCACTTTTAAAAAAAGGTGTGATAGTAGATAATTTCCATTCATCTATGAAAATACCTGACGATAGCGATTTATTAAAGATTATCGCAAGAGGAATCGCTAAGGCCGGACAGTTTTTAAATAAGATAGCCGACATCCCGTCTGCGTCCGTTTGCGAAGAAGGTTTAAGAGAAAGCATCCCCTTTATAATGTCATCCGATGAAATAAAAAGAGCCCCAAAGTTGAGAATAGAAGATATTTCAGAAGAGAAGTTAGGGAATTGCCCGTCATCAGCAACGTAATTTGACATAAAAAAGTCAGCAAACAAATTAGCTGCTTCAACAGGAGTACTAGCAAATTTATCGTCGAGCATTACCGAAGTAGGTATACTTGCACATGATTTTTTGGATTTGACAAAGTTCCAAAATGATTTCGGATTAGCTTTAATGTTCCGTTCGGTGCTACGAATATAGTTTTTGTAGAGGAGATTATTTAATGATTTAAATTCCTTATGATAACGCTGGTATTTTACAAAGAAATAATGATTTTTTGATGATTTAAATTTTTTTAGATAACTATTTTTGAGATTTTTTAGTTTCTTCAGGTCTTTGTTGCACCAGGGTGATTTATAACAGCGCTTCTTTTTTAAAGGTATATTGTGTAAGCAAAAATCGTGCATTATTGACTTAAAAGTGGAAAAGCAGCCGTGAGTGTCCAGGCCGAAAAATAACTCATCCCATTTATAATCTAAAAGAGATGTATTTAACCTTGAAAAATCACAACATGCATAATTAAAAGCAATTCTATCAATAGGCGATGTTGGTGCGAACTCATAAAATTTTAGCTTAATTTCTAAAGGGATATGATGAATACCAGCATCGGAAATTCGAGAAATGCACTTTGATATAAAAAAGTNCTTTTAAAAAAAGGTGTGATAGTAGATAACTTCCACTCATCTATGAAAATACCTGACGATAGCGATTTATTAAAGATTATCGCAAGAGGAATCGCTAAGGCCGGATAGTTTTTAAATAAGATAGCCGACACCCTGTCTGCGTCTGTTTGCGAAGAAGGTTTAAGAGAAAGCATCCCCTTTATAATGTCGTCCGATGAAATAAAAAGAGCCCCAAAGTTGAGAATAGAAGATATTTCAGAAGAGAAGTTAGGGAATTGCCCGTCATCAGCAACGTAATTTGACATAAAAAAGTCAGCAAACAAATTAGCTGCTTCAACAGGAGTACTAGCAAATTTATCGTCGAGCATTACCGAAGTAGGTATACTTGCACATGATTTTTTGGATTTGACAAAGTTCCAAAATGATTTCGGATTAGCTTTAATGTTCCGTTCGGTGCTACGAATATAGTTTTTGTAGAGGAGATTATTTAATGATTTAAATTCCTTATGATAACGCTGGTATTTTACAAAGAAATAATGATTTTTTGATGATTTAAATTTTTTTAGATAACTATTTTTGAGATTTTTTAGTTTCTTCAGGTCTTTGTTGCACCAGGGTGATTTATAACAGCGCTTCTTTTTTAAAGGTATATTGTGTAAGCAAAAATCGTGCATTATTGACTTAAAAGTGGAAAAGCAGCCGTGAGTGTCCAGGCCGAAAAATAACTCATCCCATTTATAATCTAAAAGAGATGTATTTAACCTTGAAAAATCACAGGATGCATAATTAAAAGCAGTTCTATCAATAGGCGATGTTGTTGCGAACTCATAAAACTTTAGCTTAATATCTAAAGGGATATGATGAATACCAGCATCGGAAATTGGAGAAATGCACTTTGATATTAAAAAGTTAATATTATCTGTTACGAATATCAGGTCTAACAATCTATTTAAATTGTTGGGAAAACAGTTAATTTGCTTTATGTTTAGGCTTAGCAAGCTATCTACAAAATAAGTTTCGTAATTGGTAACTATATTATTAGGCAGTAGATCTGAATTATTGGAATTACTACACCATCTAACGTTACAAAGGTCAAAATCACCCAGCACACAAAGATGATCGTCATTTAAATTATCTACCACTAGACTAGCTATGTTATCCACTTGTGTAATTTTGATCTATATAAGNATCGTCATTTAAATTATCTACCACTAGACTAGCTATGTTATCCACTTGTGCCTTATATAAGTCAAAATTACTATTAGGCGGAATATAAGAGGTTATTAGATATAAAGAGCCATATGCTTTAGAACCCTTGATGCAGACACATAATTGGTCAAGCAACGAGTCGTCACTATTGAGCTTCACTGAAAACGCCCGAAACTTTCTTCTTACAGCAATAAGAACTCCGCCTCCTCNTATAGATCAAAATTACTATTAGGCGGAATATAAGAGGTAATTAGATATAAAGAGCCATATGCTTTAGAACCCTTGATGCAGACACATAATTGGTCAAGCAACGAGTCGTCACTATTGAGCTTCACTGAAAACGCCCGAAACTTTCTTCTTACAGCAATAAGAACTCCGCCTCCTCTCAAGCAGCCTGTTTTAGCTGAGTCCCGATCTTTGCGAAACACGTCGTATAGGTTTAGATCGAAAAATTCGCCTTCATAGAAGTCCGCGTTTAACCAGGTCTCCACAATAACGATTACATCATACAACTCTTCAGTGCTAAAGCGATGGATAGTATTTGACTTTGTTCTTAATCCCGAAATATTTTGATAGTATATGTTAAGAACATCACTACATGTGACATTTTCATGGTAATTGTTTATCGTCACATTTGTTGTTGTTGGGCTGTTTGCTTTTGAAAAAAACGAAATGGCCTAACTCTTACATTAGCTGGCCATAGTGACGAACTTAATAGCTTCTGAAAATTTGCCGATGAGACGCCCAGTTTGAAATTGACTCGCTTGTGTTTGTCTACTGGGTCATCCTTTTTAACCAACATGTAGCAAGAGAGAGAATCAGCATCAATACCAGCATGTTTAGCTACATATTTCTTTATGTCTTCAGCGCTAACTTTCGGCTCAAACGATGATAGGTGTAACCATTTATTGCGGACAGCGACACTCAGCTCAGTGCTATCATTTGAGCCAACAACAACCAAAGCCTTCTTTCACCTTCTGTTTCTCACTTCAGTCCACGCAGCATTGTTACTTGAGTTTTTGTCACCAATCTCTGTTGATTCATCATTGGTTGCCGAGCGATTATCATTAGTTGTGTTTTCGTATTCTCCAGCAAAAAATATCCAGTAACTTGCCAGTAACCAAATTTCGGAGAGTAAGCCAATATTTACTCCCAATGATTGGAATATGCAAGAAAGTACGAAAACGCAAAACAAGCAAGAAGTTGCTAGTTTTATGAACAGCTGATTGATTTGTTATTTTCCGATGCAATTTTCTTAGAAAACTAGTATTTTCCACCTTATGATATATTTAAATAGGTTTATTTTGTCAATTGCAACTCTAAAAGCACCACAAACAATTATTTTCTTAATGTGGTTTACAATAAGCATCATGCCATCAGCTGTTTTTCTTACTAGCAAATAGTTGCTAGTAAAAATTTATCCAGTAAAAATCCAGTAAAACTTGCAAGTTCAGCTGTCATTTTTGCTCTCTCAATTTCCCCTCTTTTGCTAGTTTCTTGCAAGTTTTTGCGTACGAAAACGACATCCAGTAAAAAACCAGTAAAATTAGTACTGGATTTACTGGATAGTGCGTACGCGAACAGAGCTATTCTCAGCAGACGAAGTACCAATGGCATGCGCAGCAACCGATGGGTTATCAGCAGCCAAAGAAGTATTGCGAGGAGACAGCGTCACAGTTTCGTTGACTGTGCCCATGCTTGGAGAGCATATGCCTAATGGGTTAGCAGAGTACGCAGTAACAAGGTCGGCAGTGAGAGCGTTAGTTGTAATGGCACCAGCAGAAGAAGCAGCAGAAGCAAAAGAAGTTGAAGAAATAACGTTCAAGGGCGACTTATTAAGGTCAGCCACCATAGCTTTTGAACGCGTAATAATCAAATTGTTATTATCAGCTGTATCATTACTAGGCGCAATGTTGCTAGCAGCATTGTTGATAGGAACGTGCGATATATTCGAATTTTTTGGATATTGTGGATTGTGCAGGTTGGAATGTCCTCCAAAAGCAGTTTCTATTTCTTTTAGTGAACACAAGGCATTACTAATCTTAGCCAAGCAGGACCAAATTGATACACAGCTGCAGGTGTCACATCTGAATATTAGATTTTTATTAGATTTGATTACTTTGAGGCAAGCGGAATTTAGTTTTGCACATTTTAAATGCAAGTTCTGCGAACAAAATCCACAAGTAATAAAATCACCGTTCACACACAGCGAGTTACAATTGAAACACAAACACAAGACGCACGTAAATATGATTAGGAACTCGACGGAGCTTTTAACGATTGAATGGTACCGAGCCCTACAAAGCAATTTATGTTGCATAAAGTTTATTATGAACTTACTGAAGAGTTCAAATACCATTTTGTTAGTTACCTTAATTGCATAAAAATTTAAAAATGCGACTTCATCTTTACACCAAAATCGTAATTCTTTCATTATTTTTAACCGACTTCAAAGGAGGAGGTTATCTATTCGTCGGAATATTTTTTTTATATACATTTCGAGCCTTAACCGCCAAAATAACGTAAGCGACATATTTTTTTAATTTCCTTTTTGATTTAGAAATGGTCCTAGCGCATCTAGAAGAATTTCTGCATCAAAAAGAAAATTTTGAAAAAAATTTCACTTACGTTATTTTGGCGGTTAGGAATCGGTATGTTACCGCAACTATGACTACATCGAGCCCTAACCGCCAAAATAACGTAAGCGACATTTTTTTAAAAATTTTCTTTTTGATGCAGAAATATTCCTAGAGCATTTAGATGCATTTCTGCATCAAAAAGAAAATTTTTAAAAAAATGTCGCTTACGTTATTTTGGCGGTTAGGGCATCGACATAATCTCCTACCTCAAATTTCTTTACATTCAGTACTATTAGCAGAAAAACGCCTCGATTCATAAAGTTGCTTGGCTTTAATAGCATCTGACCCGTCCTGACGTGTAATTACTTTTTTTTTCTTCTTCTTTTTTGGGTGGGTGGCATACATTAAACATTTCAAACAATTTTTGATGAACTTCTCCACCTTCTTACTTACAGTCTTGTCGACCGATTGGTGACCCATCTTTTCATGCATCAATCGTATGACGTTGGATTCCATTTCACCAGGTACGTACAACAATTTCTTACCATCTGACATAGTTTTATAAAACAGTCCATCAATCAAGTCAAAGTCTTTAACAATTCCATTTTCTAGATGTCTCCGTATAGAGTTAATAGTCTCATCACGCTCCTGTCCCACTTGGGAGTTGAAATTCAATTTCTTCAGTATTAACAATTAGTGCGATCTGTACCCTGCTCAAATCGTCTACATGCCCCTTGGAGGACCGCTTTCTGTGCTGTATTGTGTGTTTTGTAACTCAAGTGTCCATCTGGCAATTCTGGAATTGAATTGCTTTCTTTCGGAGAGTCATGGCCAGGCATGGGCAGAGAACGAGCACACGCTCAAAGAGCATAACCATCACGTGTACGTATACAACAAGAGCGTACGATGAGAACGCGGCAGCATGCAAAATGAATTAGGCACACTAACACATTCTTAATTTTAGCGATCGCTTGTTTGTGGTAGTGCCCACCTCTGGTCATGGCTAATCAATTACAATCAGTAATTATTTTAAATGGCATCCCTTCCAAGCAAGTTCTAAATCTCCTTAGGGCATATACGATAGCAAGTGTCTCGAGCTCAAAGCTATGGTACTTACTTTCGGCGTTGGAAGCAGACTTAGGGCGCGTTCACACAGAAAATCGAGCGGCGCCGAGCGAAGCAAGGCGAAACATAGCGAAGCTGCTGGTGTTCACAATGAACGAAGCGAAGGGGAGCTTTTCTCCTGGACTGTGCTGCAAAGATATCACAAAACTTACTTACTTATTTGCATAATTTGTTTCAAAAGATTGGTTGTAGAAATCGTTTTTATTTGAATATTTTGCTATTTTGTTTGCAACGGCGCACACAGGGGCCGCCCCATATAAGCGGGTGCTCAAAATTCTGAAATCATTTTCTTTCCATTAGACTCGCTTGAACTACTTTTTAAGAGTAAATTTTTGACGTCGTAACCCATTATTGATCATGCATTTACTTATTGGTGACCCAGTTTTTTGTAATATCTTATGTTAAGTTAATATGATTTTATTATTGTGCAAATTATGAATAATTTACCCATTTACGACTTTGACTTAACGCATTAATGATCATATTTTAACCGCATTAGTGGCCAATTTTTTTATAGAGTATTTCCCCAGCTAATTTTATTAAAAATAGGTAAGTTTAGGTTACAATATAATCAAGAAGAACGAGTCCTTTCGATTTGAGGATATCTTTATTAATGAATTCGCAATACTTAAAACTAAGTTAAAAGCGATAAAATGTAACAACAGTAACAAAGTGTGTATTTTTTGTAATCACTAGGAAAGAGCATGAAACAGGTAGTCATTTATATAGAGATCACTTAGATAGTAAAAGATAGGAAATACTAGATACAAAAATTTAGATGAAAGAAAAATAATTTCAGCTCTCTGAAAAAACTTTTCTAGAAAAATTTGTCAAAAAAGTCGAAATTATTTTTAGTTTCGTCTGTGATTCAGCTATGAATATTCCCCATTATGTTATAAATTTAAAGAGACTTACAAATTAAGCATATAAAATATCGAAAAGCAAGTAATGTATCTAATTAAAAACATTAATTAATTAAAAAATCGGCGTATATTTATGTAAAAAAATATTTAAAATAAAATAAAAACAAATAATTTTTAAGCAAAAGTAAAAACCGACTTCAATTCTCATATACAAACTTAAGATTATCGTGAATTCCTTCATAATCCAATTGTCGGATCCAAAGGATTAGTATGGGACCACCTTTCCGATGAAAAAATTATTATCGAAATGGGTTAACGTGACCCAAAGTTATGCGGTATAATACATCAAAAAAAAAAACAAAATTCCGACGAACTAATATCCACCTCCTTTTTTTTTTGAAGTCGGTTAATAAAATAAATAGTCTAAACTTTTTAATATGTGGGTCTCGTATAGTTTTGATACGCAATATTAAAAGGATTTTGAGTATGAAGTTTTGTAACCCATTTAATTGTAGCACATTAAAGTGCAAGTTTGAAATAGCTAGGACTTAAGTATTTCCATACGAAGAATGTTGGACGATTTTTTTATATCATCAAACATGCACTCAAAATCTTTTTTTAAATATCTAATCAAAAACATCGATATTTATACGAAGTTTGAAACTCAGTTTTATTCAGATTTTTGTTAAGAAATAAACTATATTTTTATAAAAAAATAATTAAAAATAAATAATAATAAAAAAATAGTCAAGACTTGTCAATATGTGGGTGCCTTATAATTAAGATAAGCACTATATAATGAAAACTGTGACACTTATTCCTCATAGTCGGAATCTAAATCCAATCCACGTCCCGTTAAACTAATATTATACGTTTCAAGTTCTACTAAGTAACTCCATTGATTCAGCAAAGAAAAATCTCCGGTGGTAACCGGTGGTGAAACTAGCAATCTATTAAAAATGTCCCCTAAATTGTCAGCGCGACCCGTTTTCCTACTATAGACCTCTAAAGTTTTTAAAGTCGTTGTTCGAACTAAACCCGCTTTTCACAAAAGATTTTAAAATCCTTGTTAGAACTAAATCGGCTTTTTACTCATTGAGCAACGTCAAAATAATAAACAGTTTAGGTTCGAAATGAAACAGAAGCAAACTTAACCAGAAGTATAGTAACGCGCTAAGTACACTACCTCAACTACTCTTGCAACTTTTTGAATCGTTATATCTCGGAAACGGTGGCTCTTAGGAAAAAAAAGTATTGTGACATTTTTATAGATAAATATCTGATATACGATTCTTGTCTAAACTAATTTTATGATAAACTTACCGTTTTGCTGAAAATCGCGAAAAACCCGTTTTTGTGACCTTTGACCCCGAGTCACTTTTTTCCCAGGTATCGGATCGATGAGAACTTTTTAGATTGCATTTATGATGATGTTTTGAACAATCCTACCAATTTCAGCTGGGTGGGAATTTCTGTAACCTCGAATGTTTAAATTGACCGGACTCAGTGGCATAGCCAGGATTTGGCTTTCGGGATGAAAAAAAAAAATTCTATCGATAACTTAAATCTGTGACACACAATGGCTAGAGGTGTCGCCTTAGTGCATTCTTTCATATATTTATGTATGTGCCAGTTTTACCGTTATATATTTTAGTATCTACCTCCTTTATTCCATGGGGTCTTCATGCTTTATTTAAATTTAAAAAATTAAATTACTATACCGTTTTAAAAATCTGAAAATTCACTGCGGGAAATTTTTGTATTCTCTTGTTGTCTTCGCCTTCTCGTTTTTGCCTTTATAAGTTTTGAAAAAAGGTTTCGAACGAACCATTATATCACATTCCTAGGCAAGTTTTGAGAGAATATGTTCGAGACTAAATTTTATTAAAACAAAATGTCGAAATCAGCTTCATATAGACACAGTGTCATCGTTAATTAAGAAAGAGATGTTCTTAAATATCATAACTTTACGACACTCACATATTGACTAGATTTGACTATTTATTTTATTATATTTTAATTTGAATTATTTGTGTATAAAAATATAATTTATTCCTTAACAAACACTAAATGAAAATAGGTTTAATCTTTGAACAACATTAAAAAAAATCGACAAACTTTCGTAAAAATTTCGAACTTTCTATTTAAATTTTATCTCTTAATATTTTGCAGTTTTTAAGCTCATGATGTGATTTACAGTTCATGAAAAAAAAATAAATAAATATTAAAAACCAACGATAAGTCGCAGCTATGTATTTTAAACTTGCGCTTTATTTGAACTGATCGGGCTACAAAACTGCATACTCAAAATATGTATTTCTAGGAAATCTAATTAAAAAGCTTTACGAAAGTTTGCTGATTTTTTTAATGTTGCGCAAAGATTAAACTTTGGATTTATATGGATTTTGTTAGTGTAAACTGCATTTTTATAAACAAATAATTAAAATTATATAATTTTAAGATAAATGGCGTATCTAGTTACCATGTATAAAGTTTTGATAAGCACTTGAAATGTCAAGTTTTAGTACTGAATTCAAAGAAGATGTCTCTTATCCATTTGTTACGGTCGCCAAAGCGCTTGACGCAGACAATGTGTCCGCACCGCATACTAGTAACTTGATTACAACATATGGCGAACGCAGTTTTTGTACATGCCAAAAAGCTCGCTGTTGTAAAATCACACAATCCGTCGTGGTCGGCTAACTTCACGCGAAAGGAAAATTCTTTCTTTTTGGAGACGGACAGCATCGGGACCACTTGGATTATCAGAAAACATCGACCAGAGCTTGGTTAAGAGGTTAATATATATCACTGTCTGGCTACGAATACCCCAGGGCATCGGGAGTCCCGCAAGTTTTAACTATTCAGCAGATGATAAACGAAAACTTCCAAATTTGTTAATACGGTGGGCAGTATTTCGACATCGACAGACGAGCCTCCATTGGTGCCGGAAAATCTGGCAAGCACAAGTCTCAGCGCGCATATCGGCGGTGGGAAACAGCGTGGCTTCGTCCTGGTAGCCGAGGAATCGATGTTATAGCAACGCCGCGACAATAATTTTTGGCGTGTGGATTCAGCACGTATGTACATATGTGTATTGCAGTAGTTGAGATCGGTGATTTTGACGACACGTATATTTGCACCAACTCTAATTCAGACCAAATCACGGAAGTTACGTTAGCTCTAAGATGTGCAGTAAAATCTGACACTGTTCAGAAATTTGGTTTATTTTAATGTATACTATTTTGACTTAAACGCAAACACTGTTTGCAAAGTCACATTTCAAAGGCTGCCGCAGATAGAGGTCGAAATAAGGGCTGGCCGAAGCAGTTCTTTATAGCCGATATTGGCATTGTACTTAATAGGTAGTTACGATAACGGAAGTCAAGCAGATATTGAGAGTTTTGTGAATTCA